>NW_015177022.1:10418-20798 GCF_001447785.1 Gekko japonicus | reverse complement strand
GAACAGGTGGCTCAGTGAGTACACTAGCCTGGGAATTCACAGCCAAAGGGAAACATTACAGTGTAAGCCTTCAAGCTCCTTTTCAACTGCTGGGGGGGGGATTTGGAACTTGGGGGAAAACAAACATGCACAGAGGCTTTCATTTTCTTTCCCTTTCCTTTCTTCCATTTCTTTCTTTCTTTGTTTCCTTCTCTTTCTTTGTTTCCATTTCCCCCATTTCTTTCTTTCCCTTTTTTCAATTTCTTTCCCTTTTTGGGAGCCCTCTATCCATGCCTTGGCTAGGCATCAGGGAGGGAGAGGGGGGTGCATCTCAGTGCTGAGCATATTTTATTTGTATTTGATTTCTTATTTGTTGTGATGTCAATGCACTTTTTGTGATGTCAGTGCACATGCATGGGGCTTTTGCCTCCCCCACTTTCCCCAGGGCCTCCCCTAAAAGTGTCCTAGCTACGGGCCTGGGTGGGGCACCATCAATATAGACTCCAGCCCATCCAGGGAGGATTGTGTTTAACCCCTGTTGCTTTATGTCCTGTTGGTTGGTTGTGCCTTATTCATTTAGTGTGTGTTTGTGCTCCATAATTGTGTAAATAGTAAAATAAATTATTCTGTATCTGGCTGAAAGCCTTCTTTTAATGGCCTGACAATGCTCTCAACTTCTCATGCTGGAAACCAACTCAAGGAACTTACTGATAGATTCCAAGCAGCTGCAGATAGATAAGAATACTGAAATGCTCCTCCCTAACAGAGAGCTACTAGCCAACGTGAGAAAGAAAGCAAATGCCAGCCAATTTAAAGTAGGCCTGTTGCCACGAAAAATTTTTGGATTGGTTGCTACGACTAGAAATTTAGTAATTGGCTTGCTCCTAATCAAGTATTTGCAATGGAACTTAAAGTAAGTCTAATAACTATTCTAGTTAAAAATTATAACAAACTATTCCATTCAGCTTCATGTCTTTTTCCACTCCTTATAATTATGCTTTTTTCAGGATAATTTGACTAAGAAGAAAACAAATAAGAAGCTATACTGTTTTTAAAAAGAAACTAAGCTGAATCAAGAGGTTGACATCTTCCAACTTTATAAGACTTCCTACTCATGAGGAAGATTGGTGAAATGAGTGTAAAAACCAGTGTGCTCATCGAGGATATGATTATGTTGGACTTTGCTTTGCCTATGTCTGCATTATCTAACCATATTGTAAGATTATTAGCTTCACAAATTGATGCTCATAGAATTATTAAATGTGTCATCATTAATTCTCCCACGGTGGTTTTTGGTCTGTTGGCATATATCTGCACACTGTGACCCCTTCTCTGGCTTTTTTGACTTGAATTTTCTCCGGGGGAGCTGATCTCTATCAGCTGTAGATCCGGTGTAAAAGCGGGAGATCCCCAGTCCCCACCTGGAGGCTGGCAACCCTAACCTCACATAGCTGAGGGATTGCTAACTAAGGTCCTTTCTGCATTTGCCTGCCACTCCGGATTTTCTCTGTGTTCGAGTCGAGGTAATTTCAGACCACGGCAAAACAGTATCCAAATAACCTGGGACAATGGCTGGCTGAAACTGGGCTGACCACTGAAGGGAGGTAATGTGATGCATCTTTGGCTTTTTCGGTATATCTGGCTTTTTTGGTGGCGGCTCCTACCTGGTGGAAAGAGCTCCCAGGGGAGATCCCGGCCCTGCGGGATCTTATGCAGTTCCGCAGTGCCTGCAAGACGGAGCTCTTCCGCCAGGCCTTTGAGTAGGAGCCGCCACCCCTACTATACCACCACCGCCTTGGTTTGGATGAAGCCCTGAAGAAACATTTTAATATTGAGCCGTGGGAAGTATCACTCGGAACTTCAGACCTACGATCTGCCATCTCTGGAATTATGCAAGTTATTGAGCACCATGTTTTAATTCAGGATGTTTTTAAGATTTATTATATGTTTTAAATCATTATGTATATTATGTTTTTATTATGGCAAGGTTTTGCCTTGCCTCTGTAAGCCGCCCTGAGCCTATCGGGGAGGGCGGGGTATAAATGCAAAAAATAAATAAATAAACAAATAAATAATGGGGGGCGAACCCGGAATAAAAAGAAGGTTGAACTCGATTTTCATGCAGAATGGGGGGGGCTGGATTAAAAAGAGGGTTAAATTTTATTTTAGTGCATAATTGCTTGGAGGACACCAATGTGAACATGGATCAAAAGGAGAGTACAGAAAGGGCTTTAATCACCCAATCAATCTGGGAATTCCCCTGGGTTTGCAGAACCTTAAATTGTGGCCTTGGCTGGCTCCAGTGCATGGATTTTTTTAAAAAAAACTACATGGTATAAGGACATTAAAATTTGATACACACATTGTGTTCACTTATTATTTATTTTAATATTTTTTTTATTCTGACCATCAGCCAAAAAGCACAGGTGGCTGGATGTGGGTGGATGTACATGTTTTAAAATGTGATTAAAAATAATAATAATAAGGTCATGATCCAGTCCAAGTCTTCCTTCCTGAGACAATCTAACCTCACTCACCACAGTAATGGGCTGAC
This sequence comes from Gekko japonicus, assembly GCF_001447785.1. NCBI lineage: Eukaryota > Metazoa > Chordata > Lepidosauria > Squamata > Gekkonidae > Gekko > Gekko japonicus. The sequence continues at coordinate 18,265 of NW_015177022.1, read as the reverse complement.
CAGTTTAGTAAGCCACCCATCCTTTCGATGTGTCACTATTTATTCAAGATCCGCTTGCGTCATAGAGTAGAGCACACACGCTGGGAAGTTTGCAACGATGGGAAAATTAATAAAGGGACCCTCCACAGTCTACAGCAGAGATCTGAGCCAGGTTACCAGCAGCGGAAGGAGCTCAAGCAATCAGCTCCATATGACATTATGTGTTTTGAGTTTCCTTGTAATCCAGCAAAACAAGGAAGCTGGGTGATGGCTGCATTGTTCTTTCAGACAGATGGGGAAAAGATAGCTTGCAAGCCACCAGGTTTCTTAGCCAGCTAGAAGGGAGCTGTATAATTCAAATCCTTTATATTATCCTATCAAAGCCCCTTGTTTTGACTGATCACTAAGCCATAAAGCCACTTTTTTTAAAAAACTAGCAGGCTTCCTGTAACTATTTCATGCCTAGTAAGTCTGTGCCAAAGCAACAGTGCTTCAGTGACAAGTGTGAGCTCACCATGGTTCCATGTTCCTTTAGTTTTATTAAAAAAACAAACACAACTCTGCATAGAAAATTAGCACAGCAGGGTGAAGAGTTCTTGACTTCACCTTTTCCCTGATACCCCTACATGCCTGACATTTTTATTGTTTAGTGGAGCATTCCGATATGTCAATCTCCACCTGCATTTGAAGTGGTACAGCCCAAACACATGCTTACCACTTCAGTGAGAACAAGACCTGGGGCTTTGTTTGTACATACAGTGGAGTGACGTGGCAGAGCACTGAGGCAATATTTCTTTTCATTACAAATGCGCAGAGGTCATTTCGGGGGGATCGTGGGGGATAGCAGTTCCCCTGGGTGAGGTACGGGGGGCGGGGCACATGACGAAGCCCCGCCCCCCGCTTCCGGCCACCCCGCTTCCGGCCCTCATTCAGCCAGGAGGAGGCAGGAGAAGAGGGAGGGTAAGTTGCTTCCTCCCTGCCTCTCCCCACCCCTGCCTGCCTGGGGCCAGGGAGGGCCCCCGCGGGGCTTCCTTGCACTCCCGCCGGCCTTGCAGGTCCACCGCCGGGCCCCTCATGGGACCCGGCAGTGGAGCTGCAAGGCCGACGGCAGCGGCCGGGACCGTTGGGGGCGGGGTGTGTGGCCTTATGACACACTTCCGGTGATGTCAGGGGGTGTGGCATATGCTAATGAGTTATGCTAATGAGTTCCCCTAGCTCTTTTTCTACGAAACGACCCCTGCAAATGTGAACAGAAATCTAGCATAGCAGGGAGAAAAGTTCTACCCCCATTTTACCTTGGTGTGTTAGGTTTCTATTTGCATGAAGGTTTTAGTATAGGGAATCATTCAAAACATGGTCTCCTAGGATTCTTCATCTGCATGAAGCTGTGCAGCCCCATTCTGCCATCTCAGCATTACATCACACCATTTTCTTGCATGTATGAACCATTTCCCTGCATGCATGACCTTGGTCTCAGTCTCCACTATTCTGATCATTCCCTGTTTTATTCAGAAGGAGAAATATGCATATGCTCAATAGGTTATTATTCATTTTTAGGCTAAAAACAGGAGTGATCAAAGCGAGGCCCTATCCTGGGACCTTGGTGGGGTCTACATGTGCGGTAAACTGGGGCAGCAGAATTTTGAAGAGATAGAATGGACTTCACCACTTCAGGCTGGAGGTGAGCACTCCTTCATTTACAGACTTCTTTTAAATAAAAGAACTATCAAAGTGAGGGTTCTACAGGAGACCTGAGGCCACTCCTCATTGTGCTAGTTTTCCAGATGCAGGAACATTAAAAGATATGAATCCACAACTGCAGTTGGAGATGTTGTACAATTTCTCAACTGTAGCGTTTTGACATTGAATTGGCAGTTTTGTCCCATAGCAAATATGCACAGGACAGGATAAATAACCGTGTGTGTGGCCACCAAGCAAAACAAATACACACAGGGTGATTCCACACTAGACCTTAAATCCTGGTTCAGTCCTATCCCCAAACTTACATTCTATACTACACTCGAGTTCACCTCTGTAATTATCTCGGGGCATTTTTTTGTTTCCACATTACATAGAGGTCATCCTAGTTTCAACCCACACTTGTCCTGGGATAGGTAAAGGTAAAGGTTCCCTTGCTCGAAAGCCAGTTGAATCCGACTCTAGGGTTGTGGTGCTCATCTCCGTTTCAAAGCCGAAGAGCCAGCGCTGTCCAAAGACGTTTCCGTGGTCATGTGGCCAGCATGACTAAACACCAAGGTGCACGGAACGCTGTTACCTTCCCACCGAAGTGGTCCCTATTTATCTACTTGCAATTTCTTGCTTTCGAACTGCTAGATTGGCAGGAGCTGGAACTAGAGACAGGAGCTCACCCTGTCTTGCGGCACCCGGATAAACGGATGCTATTATAACCAGAGATAAATGCAAGGTATTGTGTCATGAGTTGAATTCTGATAAAACCAGGGATGAGATCCAAGTGCAGAAAGGGCCATAATGCAGTTTTGATCCCGCGTGATGTCTGTTGCTACTGATGAACGTTAGTCATTACTGTCATTCTGTCTTAATTCTTTTCAGGCAGACTTCCAACAGGATTAGAGGCAAGGATGGACTCCATTCACAGTGCAGAGCCAAACATCTGTTAAGCCTACAGCACAACTAGCAGCTGTTGTGACCAGTGTGCATCCAGCTGCTCTCCTGTGGGGTTACCAACTCTCTTGTTCCAACTTGGCTCCAGTACTATTGCAGGCAGCTTATCAGACAGTTCTCTGAACAGCACAGTAGGACCTTATCATAAGCATGCAGTTATGAGGAAAGCTCTACCTGTGATATTTCAGTCTGTCAGTGCAGATTTCAAATGCACAAGAGCCTCACATTCTCATCTCTCCCTCCTTCTTTGTGACAGTAATGAGGGGAAGAAAGCTATCCGACAACAGTCATTTTACAGGAGTAGCTGAAATAAGGGGGAGGGGAGAGATTGGAGAGTAGGTGGAAGCTGTTCAGCGTGCCACGGGGAAAGAAACCAACAGAGGGCAGAAAGAGGCATGTGTGTGCATGGGCTCTGTCTCAGTGGTGCTCCATCAGCTGCCCAGCCTAATGCCCATCCCTCTGAAGTGCCTCACTGTCCTGTCTGCTGTGGGAGATGTACTGCACCAAGCCCCTTGCCATATGCCACCTTTGTGTATCTCAAGTTCCTATTTTGTGGCCAGCAAGGGGCTTTGGGAGGTGTTCCAGGAGGGGATGGAGACTCCCCACATGATGACATCATGCATAAGTGACATCATCACACTGGGGATGCAGCCCCTTGGAAGGCACTGGCAGCGCCCACTTGCAAAAGACCATTTAAAGGGAACCTTCCCTTTAAATGGTCTTTTGCCAGTAGGGGCTGCCTGTGCCTGAACTCCAAGTAGCAAATTTGCCACTTGGAGTCCAGGAGTGTGGCCGTTGGCCACTGCCTCCCTCCCCTCCTGCAAGATTTAAAGAGCCCTCCAGCTGATTGGCGGGCCACATGCTCCCACCAGTCAGCTGGAGTGCCCTGCGGGTAGCTGCAGGTGGCCACTGTTGGAATAGAGCTTGGGGGCCAGACTTCCCCCACCAGCCAGCCAGCCAGCCAGTGGGAGGCAGGAGCCCATGAAATAGGAGGATTCACCTGCCCCCACCCGGCGGCTACCTGATAGAACTTGAGGGATATGCTATCCTAGATAGGTAATTATGTCTGCTGCAAGGGTTCCGATGGGACCCTAGAAAATATGCTGCTATCTTAAGAGTTTTTGTGCTCACAAAGAGAAATTATTGTACCTTATGTTCTTTATATACATCACAATCCTTGAAAAAGATTGTATTCGAAACAGATAAATTACTAGAGTCCCGTGGGACTATTGATTGTGATACTGACAAGGTGCTGTCTGAATATTTGTACAGAATGTAAACCTGCACTTTAATTATTTATTTTATTCAATTTATACCCCACCCTCCCCGCTGCGCACTTTGATGTTTTGTTTGGGTGAAACCTATTTTTGATAATATTTGATACCAATATTTATATAACAGTATAGAAAAATAAAAAATAAAAAGCACAAAATTGATTTACTTTGAACATACATTTATTATACACAATGCTATATACTTTTGCATATCTTCCTGTGACCCTCAGTTTGTTTTTTATTATTATTATTATTATTATTATTGTTGTTGTTGTTGTTGTTGTTGTTGTTGTTATTATCATCATCATCATAATTATCATTATCACATGGGATTTTTACCCCGCCCACCCCCGAAGGGCTCTGGGCGGCTTACAGAGTATCGTGTGTGCACACACTTTCTAGAATCCTAACTATGGTCACAAATTCAGGGGGATGGGAACCCTACCAGATACCCTCTGAAGGCTTTTCTTCCGCAGATGTTCTTGCTTCTCCTTCCGTCTTTTTTCCGGGCGGTCACATGCCTCTTCGCGCAGTTCTTTCTTAGAGGGGGGACTTCAGTTAGCTGGCTTCCACAGCGGCCCTTGCTGGCTCGTTGGGCTTGCTGCACGCAGGTGATGGGGATTACGTCCTTCCGGCTCCAATCTCTCCAATGACGCCGCGCCGCTGCTGACCTCCGACCAGTCATTGTTCCGGGGGGCCGTCCCTTTGCCGCTGCTTCTGCCGCTGTTTCGCCGCCATTGTTGTTACCGGTGCCGCTGTTTTTCTCTCTTGAGCCACAGTTCTTCCGCTTCTTCTAGGGGAGGGTACCCCCCTGACCGACTAAGGCCAGGTACCCATTTATCTATTCGCCATATAGGGCTTTCGAACAGCTGGGTTGGCTGAAGCTGGGACTAAGGTCAGGAGCTCACCCCGACCACGGTGGGATTCGAACAGCCAGACAGCAGTTCAAGATAGTTACACTTTGCAGGTGTTAATCACCTGCGCCACCGCTCCCACCTGGGGATTGGCAAGCCTAACCCAGCACCTCCCAAGCGCACCTCCTCAAACTCTGTATTTCCCACCTGGGGATTGTATTTCCCACCTGGGGATTGGCAAGCCTAACCCAGCACCTCCCAAGCGCACCTCTTCAAACTCTGGCTCTGGCCCAGCTGACAGAGGAGGAGGGGAAGATGAACTACCACATACTGGGGACAACTGCACCCTTTGAGTGGTGTCTGCTGGTTTCTCAAAAACACTGCATTGGACGCTATAGAGTAGTGGGTGCCAAGGTCATAGTTTGCCTAGGACACAAAAATAATTGGGTCAGCCCTGCATGGGTCCCTGTATAACGTAAATTTGGACTTGCGAGTCACCATACCAAATAGGTTGGGAATCACTGTTATAAGGCATGAGTTTACATAATGGGAGGGAGGGAGAACAAGGGTTGTTGCGATGAACAGAAGCAAGTGGCAGTAAAGAACCTGTTGAATGGAAGAAAAAAGGGAAAGTTGGTGAGCCAAAGTACTGGAGTTTGTGGTCGCCAGTCAGCATGAACAGCTCATCCCCAGTTATTCGGTCTGACAGCACAAATCTCAGCGCCTGTGTGTTGACATCAAGGGATTTACAATTAAGCTGCCCAGTACTAAAATAATTAGGACGTTAACCTAGAACATAATACAAAACAGAGCAGCACAATTAATTAAAACACTCATGTAAATTTATCATGATGGTTATTGTGAGACAGAATGATTGGCCCAAGGTCGCTCAGTGAGTTTCCAGGTCAGAGTGAGGACTGGAACATGGGTCTACCAAATCGTATTCTGAAACTCCACTATACCACAGTTGCTCTCTGCTTAAAAAGCCTACTGCAGGGATCCAGAGGTTTACTGACCCTGTATATGGAGGTTGCCTACAAGAGGTTAAGCTACAAAAGGTTCAGCATTAACAAACAAGCCTTAAATGTACTTTTCAACGGTAGTAACCCAGGTGCAGGCAGTATATACCACTTCCTGTGCCACCCTCACTGGGTCAGGTGGAATCCCAGTACACAAACGCATGAGTTTACATAATGGGAGGGAGGGAGAACAAGGGTTGTTGCGATGAACAGAAGCAAGTGGCAGTAAAGAACCTGTTGAATGGAAGAAAAAAGGGAAAGTTGGTGAGCCAAAGTACTGGAGTTTGTGGTCGCCAGTCAGCATGAACAGCTCATCCCCAGTTATTCGGTCTGACAGCACAAATCTCAGCGCCTGTGTGTTGACATCAAGGGATTTACAATTAAGCTGCCCAGTACTAAAATAATTAGGAAGTTAACCTAGAACATAATACAAAACAGAGCAGCACAATTAATTTAAACACTCATGTAAATTTATCATGATGGTTATTGTGAGACAGAATGATTGGCCCAAGGTCGCTCAGTGAGTTTCCAGGTCAGAGTGAGGACTGGAACATGGGTCTACCAAATCGTAGTCTGAAACTCCACTATACCACAGTTGCTCTCTGCTTTAAAAGCCTACTGCAGGGATCCAGAGGTTTACTGACCCTGTATATGGAGGTTGCCTACAAGAGGTTAAGCTACAAAAGGTTCAGCATTAACAAACAAGCCTTAAATGTACTTTTCAACAGTAGTAACCCAGGTGCAGGCAGTATATACCACTTCCTGTGCCACCCTCACTGGGTCAGGTGGAATCCCAGTACACTGCCTCTACAGCTTGCCATGGACCTAGGCCAGGCATAACACAATGCACGTGCCACCTCCCATGCTGAGCTGGTAGATTTGGTGCCTCAAGCAGCTGCTTAATTCCCTTGAGGATGAAGCTACCTTGGTCTTCTGCATTAGTACCAAATCATGCAAAGACCCAGTTCCACAGTTCTTATCCTTGGAATAAAGGCCCAGCCTCCACATGTGAACTTTTGTTCATACACAGGGCTCAGTTCACACTGGATGCCGTCTGAAGGTGGAAAGGAGGATATGAACATGAGCAGTTTTGTTCAGTCATGGAAGGGGGACTTTAAGATGTTGGAATTTATGGTGGTCACTTCCTTTTCCCCTGTATCCTCTTTGCCACACAATGTCCTCTTTCTCTCCTCCTCACAGCCTCTATATCCTCTCTCCTTTCTCTGCTTCCTTCTCTCATTCCCACTCACCAACCAATCTTTCTTTCCTCTACCCCACCAGCTTTACACACAGACATACACACACACATATATTTAAAGTTTATTTTTACCCCACCTTTCCCCCCAATAGGATCCACATCATTCTATTTTACCTCACAACAACCCTGTGAAGTAGATGAGGCTGAAATGTTATTCTTTATTTACTTCATTTATACCCTGCCTTCCTCCACAATGGGGACCTAAAGCAGATTACATCATTCGCCTCTCCATTTTATCTTCATAACAACCCTCTGAGGTAAGTTAGGTGTGACTGGACCAAGTCACCCAGTGAGGGCCAGGGCAGACTGGAGATTTGAACTTCCCAGATTCTAGTCTGAAATTCTAACCACTATACCAGCCGCTTTCATGTGGAGGCTGATGCTGAACAGTAGCAAGAAGCCAGGTATTGGTGCCATACAAGTCAGGTCCTGATAGTGCTGCCTGATTTGGCCTCCCTCAAAGGCCCAAAAAGCCCTGGAAAGGGCCCTACCCCTGTCTTTTACTGACAGAAACCAAGGCTTGAAGGATGGCAATAGTTGTGGTTGTTTGGCAGTGGCCATTGAGGACCTTTGTTTCTTAAAACTATAGGTATTGCTTAAGAACATAAGAGACGCCAATGTTGGATCAGGCCAAAGGCCCATCCAGCCCAACACTCTGTATCACACAGTGGCCAGAAATACCAGTGCCATCAGGAGGTCCACCAGTGGGGCCAGGACATTAGAAGCCCTCCCACTGTTGACCCCCCCCCCAAGCACCAAGAAGACAGAGCATCCCTTGCCCCAGAGTCCCTATCTATACCTTGTGGCTAATAGCCACTGA
>NW_015177022.1:3295-10311 GCF_001447785.1 Gekko japonicus | reverse complement strand
GTAGTAACCCAGGTGCAGGCAGTATATACCACTTCCTGTGCCACCCTCACTGGGTCAGGTGGAATCCCAGTACACTGCCTCTACAGCTTGCCATGGACCTAGGCCAGGCATAACACAATGCACGTGCCACCTCCCATGCTGAGCTGGTAGATTTGGTGCCTCAAGCAGCTGCTTAATTCCCTTGAGGATGAAGCTACCTTGGTCTTCTGCATTAGTACCAAATCATGCAAAGACCCAGTTCCACAGTTCTTATCCTTGGAATAAAGGCCCAGCCTCCACATGTGAACTTTTGTTCATACACAGGGCTCAGTTCACACTGGATGCCGTCTGAAGGTGGAAAGGAGGATATGAACATGAGCAGTTTTGTTCAGTGATGGAAGGGGGACTTTAAGATGTTGGAATTTATGGTGGTCACTTCCTCAAAGGCCAAAACAGCCCTGGAAAGGGCCCTACCCCTACCTTTTACTGACAGAAACCAAGGCTTGAAGGATGGCAATAGTTGTGGTTGTTTGGCAGTGGCCATTGAGGACCTTTGTTTCTTAAAACTATAGGTATTGCTGCTATTATTTGGTGGGGGTTACCCCATATTTTCCCCTGCAAATCCGTGGCTTTTCTCAGGTTTGTGGAAAGATCTAGCTTGTCTGTTCATGTGCCCAGTCTCAGATTTACATATCCACTGGTGAGGCCATGTTTAGAATTATTTTTGTAAGTTTTAAAATGGAGACTAAAGATACAGTTATTCATGATTAAAGACAGCCTCTAAGTTACCACAGTTGCTAGCATTATATCTGCTTTTAAATTTCAGTATTATTCCACCCAACACACATACCTACAATTGGCTTAATGGTCAGATAGGAGATAAATGTTCCTTGACCTCCACCTCTAGATAGACCTATATACCCACAGGTCCAAGCACAATGATTTCATCCAGTTAATTAAGCCCCTTTCAATGGTAAATTAGGTGATGATCTCATTCACAGCCTTGTCCAAGAAATAACACTATTCAAATTAATTTGGCAATTTGGTGGTTTAGCCTTTAAAATTCTGCATTGTGTTTTTTCTCCAGTAAAAGGAGGGCCAAAGCACGGGCTATTTCAGTCACCTCCACAAAGTTCTGTCCATTAGGAACTGGTAAAGTGTGTTATATTCGGCTTTGATTCTGTCCCCAGGAAGACAGAATAGGTTTTAATCTTTCATTTTTAAATAAAATGGATAGGAAGGATTCAGTGAGCTTTTTTGCTCAATCTAGCCCAGTTCCCCTCCTTACTACAGTCACAATCCCATATAGCTTTTTTATAGGCAGATCCCATGATTCCAGCACAGACTTCTTGGTTGTCAAAAGGGACTCTACCATCGGAAAAGCTGATTGGATCCAACCGGTTATTTGGCTCCAGCTACTGAAATTTTATTTTAAATTTGTACGCATTAGAATGCTTGTGGTGTCATTATCTTGTAATTTTGGTGGTTTTGTTTGTTTTTGCTTACACTGGTTATTAGTTTCATTTTTGTATTTTGGGCTGTCAGAGTGATATTCACACAGAGGCTCAGGAGCCACAGGTGGCTTTTTGACAACTCTTCTGGGCACTGTCCCCCAGTGTGGCACCTGGCCCACGTTCCAGGAAAAGGGGCACAGTCATTGCCCTGTATGGATTAAGGTCAGCAGATGGTTCCCAACTTGAAACTACTAGCACAGGGACTGGAGGATGGGTAAGCTGCAAGCTCCAGGTTTCATGCTAGGGATAGAACTAAAGTGCCCATCTTCTCTGTAGCCTCTGCACTCATCTCATCCCAGCAATGGATCAGCTGCCAGGAGGAGAGCAAGCTGGCTACAGAGAAGAAAGAGTACAACAACCACCATGGCAGCCACCCAGGAAAAGACCAAGCTGGCCATAATGGGGTGGAGATGGTTTCTACCCCTTCTCCATGACCAGTCTCCTTCCTCCAGTCCTGCTGTATTGCCTGAGTGGCTATTCCTCATGCTGTGGAGAGAGAAGCTTTAATCCTCACTTCAGATATACAAGGGCTGACTAAGGTTCAACAGTGGTGGGGACAGACAATCCTACATGCTCGTAATTGCTTTGGTAATTACAAATGTTATAGTGATATATTTAATATATATAGTATATATTTAATACACGGGGCAACAGTAATCATGTAGGTCTTTTGGATGGTGGCAATTGCTAATGTGGCTCTCCACAAGTTGTGGACTGAGTACCACTGAGCTATCATACCTTTTTTTAAAACTTCTAATAGATCAATGTCTGTAACTGGAGTTTACCCTGCTGGGTAATTTCAGACTTTGAGTGGAAGATTAGCTAATCTTCCTCTCATGGCTACAGAAAGGTGATGGAGCCAGAGTGAGAGGAATGGCAGTGGCCACCAGCTATGGCACTGGAGGTGAAGCATGAGGACCACCCCATACAGAAAGAAGACCAGCTGCCAAGGCAGTGAGAGCAGGGTGTAGAGAGGGCAAAAGCTCAGCAGTCTCATAAAATATCAGGGGAGAGGATGGTGCATGTGAAATCCACTAAGGGCTATTTGAACCCCAGGTGGGCCAGGCCAAGGAAAAGTACATTCCTGATTTATCTGGCATTCCTTGAGAGATACTGAGCCATAAGCAGGAATTTTTTTTGTATGGAGGGAAGGGCTAGGGTGCCTAAGCCCATCCCTCTGAGGCTAAGCTTGTAAGGGGGTGGAAGAGGAAAGGGCTTGAGGTGTGCACCAGAGGCCCAGCAGACCTACAACTGTCAACTGCAATGTTTTATAATGTTTTGTTGAAAAGAAAATGTCCTTGTAGCCATCATTCTTATGGTATATTGATACTGAAGAAGAAGAAGATATTGGATTTATACCCCACCCTTCACTACCCTAAGGAGCCTCAGAGCAGCTTAAAATCTCCTTTCCCTTCCCCTCCCCTCCCCTCCCCACAACAGACACCCTGGGAGGTAGGTGGGACTTAGAAAGCTCTTTCAAGAACTGCTCATGAGAGAACAGCTCTGAAATAACTTGTAACTGACCACACCAGCAGCTGCATGTGGAGAGGTGGTTCTCCCAGATTAGGGTCTACGCTCCTACACTACACTACAGTACTGGTATGTCAGATCAAAAGTAAACATCATTACATTCTAAAGTTATCCTCTTGATCCTTTTTTTAAAACCGGGAGATTGGAGTAACTGGATTGTTGAGATCAATTTGCACCTATAAAGTAGACACAATCAGGCTCAGATCTCCTTGCAGCATCAGGTAACATGCCATTACTCTATTTCTGCACCACCCTAGCTGAATGCATGAATTCAGACACTGCGACTAGGGTCCTCAGGCCCACACATGAAGCTGCCTTATGCTTAAGCAGACCGTTGGCCCACCAAGGTCAGTATTGTCTGTTGGACTTGCAGAGAATAACATGGTTGCACTTACCTGTAACTGATGTTCATCAAGTGTCTTCTGTGCAGGCACCCATGGGACTGCCTCTGAGCAAGCCTGCCGTAGACAAATTCTCTTCAAACTCCAAGAATTTTTAAACTGAGTGCTCCTCTTCCCCTCAGCATGGTAGAGCCACAGGCTCTGTTCCTGCCCAAATGATCACATGATGAGGGGAAGAGCACTCTTCCCTCAGTCCCCTTTCTGCCGCCATGGAGATTATAAAAAGTAAGGCCCACAGTGGGGAAGGAGGGAGGGATGTGTGCCTGCACAGAAGACAGTTGATAAACATCAGTTATGGGTAAGCGCAACCATGTTTTCATCTTCGTGTCTTCTGCGCAGTCCCAAATGGGAGATTAGCAAGATGATTTGCCACAGAGGTGGGTGTGGGCTGTTTAACGGAATACTGACAGCAGCACTGCTTTCCCCCCAGCTGTGTCCCTCCTGGAATCTACATCGATGGAGTAGTGTTTAATGAACGTTGATGGAGAGGACCAAGTTGCAGCTTTGCAGATCTCCGTGATGTCAAGGGTGCCTTGGAATGCTGCAGAAGAGGCTTGAGCTCTGATTGAGTGCGCCTTTAGGGGAAACAGGCATTCCAAACTTGCTGCCTCAGAAGACATTTTAATGGCAGCCGTTACCCATCTAGAGAGGGTTTGCGCAGAGACCGCTTTCCCTTTGTTCAGTTCACTAAAACAAACTAAGAGGTTTTTATCTTTCTGGAATGTTGATGTACGATCTAAACAAAATAACAATGCTCTCCTCACATCCAGTGTGCATTGCCTGTTCTTCTGGGGATTGAGGGTCAGGAAACAACACTGGTAAAACTATGTCCTGGGACAAGTGAAACTGAGAGACTACTTTTGGTGTGAATTCTAGGCTGGGTCTCAAGACAACCTTGCCCTTGTGAAATCAACTGAAAGGTTATCATGCCTTAATGCTCTGAGCTCACCCACCATGCATGCTGATGTAACTGCAACTAGAAATGCCGTTTTATAGGACAATGAAGAAAGAGCACATAAAGCCATGGGTTCAAATGGTTTATGTATTAATTGGGATAGTACATGAGATAGGCTCAATTGAGGCAGTGGAGTTTTGACAGGTGGATATAAATTAAACAAACCTTTCAGAAACCTTTTCAAAAGTGCATCCGAGAATACAGGTTTAGAATCTACACAAAAATGGAAAGTAGATATAGCGGCCAGGTATACTTTAATGGAGGAAGTGGATAAACCTGAGTCTAACAAGGAAAGGAGGTATTCAAAAATCTCTGCTAAAGGGCAGGATTCTGGTTTAACTTTCCTGTCTCTTGACCAAACTGTGAAACGCTTCCACTTAAGACTTGTAATAATTCCAAGCAACCAGTTTATGTGATAGTAAAACTTCAGGTACTCTGTTGGAACCTTGGTCTATGGAGAAATGTGCAGGGACAAAAAAGGGAAAGAAAACTAAACTTAACTTGGGCCCCTGCCACACGGGGAGGAAACTGCAGAGGAGAAGCGTGGCTGTTTGCCCTGGGGCAAACTACTGCGCAGTTACGTGATCAGACCTCCTGTGGAGGTTCTGTGGAGGTACCGTGGAGGTTCCATGGCAAGGGAGAGGTGCCGATCACAGGACAAGCCGGCGCGCAACGAAGAAGCGCGCGCCGCGGCAAACTGTTTTTTATTTTTGTGTACATGACAAATGCGCATGCTTCGGTGGGTGCGCATGCGCATCCACAGAGACTTGGACAAAAAAAAAACACCTTATTTGCAAGGGGACATGGGCGGGCGCCGGATGCCACCGGAAACGCGATCAGACGCCCGCCCTTGCCCCGGAGTTTCAGGAAACTAGTACCTCCAAGGTACTAGTTTTTTGCCACGCAGTTTCGGCTGGAAGCCTCGGTTGAGCCACGGGAGTGCTACGCTTCCCAGATGTGCTGGTGAGATCGCGCCCGGAAACTCCGTCTGTTTTCCGTCTCCCTTGTGTGGCTTCTGTTACGTGTGACCGCGGCCAAAGAAATCCAAAACCAAACAAAGGTTTAGTGGAAAAGAGGGCCAATATTAAAACCCATTCATAAAAAGAAGTACATGTATTTATTAATAATATCAAGTTAAAACATATATAGGGGCCCAATTACAGACAATATACATAAACCATAATCATAACCAGGGCTTAAAAAAATGACCTGACGCGTTTCGGCCGGATCGGCCTTCCTCAGAGGTCATACAAGTGTGGCTAGATGGTAAATAGTTACACTCATAAAACACAATCAAAAATGTATACAAAATATAATTTCAATTAGGATCATAAAGGAAATTGTTCAGTAAAAACATACCCAGGCACAAAGTGAATATGCGCATACAATCTTTTTAGTGCAATCACTAGCCCAGTAGATATAAAATCAACCTATGGTCCACAAATAACCTTCTTAGATTGTGTTGCCACAATAATTACAAGTAAACAGCAGCTTTGCGCTATGGAGAAATGTACCATGCATGGAGATGTAACATTTCTACACTGTGGTGACGTAGGTGTCCTATTGAGATGAGGTCTTGTACTATTGGTAGAGGAACGATCCTGCCATTGGATAGATGCCACAACACTGGGAACCATGATTTTCTTGGCCAAAGTGGGGCTATTAAAATGCATGTGGGAAAGTGGGAAGGCATAATATAAGGTGTGAGACCAATTGAGGAGGAATGCATTCCCTAGTGAGTGGTCAATGTAGCAGCTGTGGAGCAAAAAATCTGGCACTTTGCATTGACTTCTGAAGCAAACAGGTCTATGTTGGGGTAGGCCCAAATGTGAAAAATGGGGTGCAGAGACTTGATCACTGGTGGGTTGAGGTGGCCTGCCAAGTTATTGTCCCGCCCTGCCACATATATGGCTATTATGTGTACTCTGTTTTGAATCACATGTTCCCAAAGGAGGGAAGCCTCTGCACAACCTCAGGGAGCCCATCCCCCCTTGCTTGTTGATATAAAATCTCTTAGCCATGTTGTCAGTGGATAGAAGCAGGGTCTTCCCATACACAGTCTCTGAAAGAGAAGGGCATATCGTGCAGATGACACAAAGTTGTTCAGGGTGGTGAGAACCAGGGAGGATTGTGAGGCACTCCAAAGGGATCTCTTGAGGATGGGTGAGTGGGCGTCAATGTGGCAAATGCAGTTCAATGTGGCCAAGTGCAATGTGATGCACATTGGAGCCAAAAATCCTAACTATAAATATACGTTGATGAGGTCCGAACTGGCAGAGACTGACCAAGAGAGAGATCTTGGAGTCGTAGTAGATAACACAATGAAAATGTCTGGACAGAGTGCGACTGCAATAAAAAAGACCAACACTATGCTGGGGATTATTAGGAAGGGAAGGGAAAACAAATCTGCCAGTATCATAATGCCCCTGTATAAATCACTGGTGCAACCTCATTTGGAGTACTGTGTACAGTTCTGGACGCCACACCTCAAAAAGGATATTTTAGCATGGGGAAAAGTGCAGAAAAGGGCAACTAGAATGATAAAAGGGTTGGAACACTTTCCCTATGAAGATAAGTTAAAACGCTTGGGTCTCTTTAGCTTGGAGAAACGACGGCTGAGGGGTGACATGATCGAGG
>NW_015177022.1:2862-2997 GCF_001447785.1 Gekko japonicus | reverse complement strand
GGCTGGGGCAAGTGATGTACTGTATTCTTGGTGTGTGGGGGCAGCAGTGGGAGGGCTTCTAGTGTCCTGGCCCCACTGCTGGACCTCCTGATGGCACCTGGTATTTTTTGGCCACTGTGTGACAGAGTGTTGGAC
>NW_015177022.1:1732-1962 GCF_001447785.1 Gekko japonicus | reverse complement strand
GGGGCCAAATTGGGTATATAACCAGTACAAGAAGGAATGGATTTAAACTCAAAAAAGATTCAAAGGGAGATTAGAAAGAGAGACTGATGAATTGCAACTGATAATGAAGCCCAATGCATTCTCCTGGGCTGAACTGAGACCTAGGTTTCTTCTTTCTTTACCAATGGCTGCTATTGTTATTTGGCATCTGAGATTGCTTCAGTCTCCAAGATACCAGGACAAATGGACTC
>NW_015177022.1:0-1614 GCF_001447785.1 Gekko japonicus | reverse complement strand
TGGGCTGTTAGGTTTCTTTAATTATTATTTTTAATCTGTTAGAACTGGAAAGGGGGATCTCTCCAAGTGAAATCATGTGTTGCTTTCAGACTGGACAAAATCTACTCACTGCTAGTGGTGATGATAAAAAAAGTGGTGATGATAAAAAGTTTAAAAAGCAAGGGGGTTAATGTGAAGAAAGGCAGCCAGTGAGGTGGGAGGGGACAGAAGGAAACTACATGTTGAACTGGAATATATAGAACTATAAATGTATTTTAAACACTTAAGCATCTACTTCCAGTCATTAAACCATGGAATCCAATCCAAGTATTGTAATTTCTAATCAGGGTCTTTCTGTAAGAAAATCCCAGATAGGCAACGAGAACTCTAAACACTTTTAAAAAAAAGAAAACCTTTTCAGAATAAGCCAAAATAATTTCCCTTTAATTCCCCTTATCCCAGATGCATCTCTTTCCTGCCCGCCTTCATTTTTTAACGTGAAAGTGTGTGTGATCAGGTCTCAAAGTAAACAGCAGATCAGGGCTTGTCAGAAGAATCTCCCTCCCTCTCTCTAAAGAAGTGTACATGCACAGGAACGCTTATACCTGGAATAAAATTTTGTTGGTCTTGAAGGTGCCATGAGACTCCCTCTCCAAATGAGGGAAGAGAGGCTAGGCAATGCAACAGCAGCCCCAGAGGAGGAACCAGGAGAGAGCAGAGGGAACTTTTCTCGGGTGTGCATGTGTGCACTCTCTTTTTCCTTCTCCCTTGCTTCCCTAAAGGAGCAAGAGAGGATTGGCGATGCAGCAGCAGTAGTGGCCGGGAGAAGGAAGCAGTTGCTCACAGGCTGGATACCAACTCTGCAGGGGCCGGATCCAGCCCATGGGCTGCATGTTTGACACTCCTGTTCTAGAAGCTTGTAGAGAATTTCTCCATGGTAGGCCTGCTCGGAGGCAGTCCCATGTGGGACTGCACAGAAGACACCAAGATGAACTCTAGGCTCTCAGGTAGACATCTTTCATATCACCTATTGCCTGGTCCTTTTTTAACTGGTGGTGCCAGGGATTGAACTTGCGACCTTCTGCATGCAAAGCAGAGGTTCTTCCACTGAGCCACACCCTCTCTGCTATTCCACAGAGCCATGGGCTCAAAACACATGTGACAAGTGACTGTGTATATTTTCCCACAAACTTCTTTTCTTAAACCAAAAGGAGCCGTGGGAGTCTGAGTTTGAAGAGGATGCTTAACCCTTTCCCCTTAGCTAGCTGCTTTTCCACTTTAAGAAATCCACTTATCTTCACCTAAAATCTACTGCTCCACTTTGGCGGTGGGGGAGGGAAGAAGTGTACTCATATCTTTCTCTACGCAGGGAGAAAAGTAGTTTAGGAGGTAGAATTCTGGGCAGAAAAATAGGCAGAAGGGGAAAGATTCAGTAGCCCTCAACCCAAACTCCTGGGGATGCTTTAGGTTTAAATCAAACCCATTAAGCCATCTGCATATGATTGTCTTGTTTGGGCCTAAAACACATGTCAAAAGTACAGATTTCCATCGAAAATTAACAAGGCCACCCTAAGCACAGTTACACGCTTGAAGTCAGTGGGCTTACGGGTAGCTCTGTTTAGGATAGCACTGTTA
>NW_015177021.1:966780-1070617 GCF_001447785.1 Gekko japonicus | reverse complement strand
AAAGCCCTTTATGCTCAGGGGCCTACATAACTGAGGGACTGCCTTTCTCCACGTGTTCCTCAGAGAGCACTGCGATCAGGGGCCAGGAACCAATTGGCCCTCCTGAGTCTCATGGAGGCCAGGAGTCTCATGGAGGAAGACATAGAGGGGATGCTTATCAGATTTGCAGAGGACACGAAGCTGGGTGGGATTGCTAATTCTGAAGAAGACAGAGTCAGGATTCAAAATGATCTAGATAGGCTGAAACAGTGCAATCTTAGGATGCATTAACAAAAGCATTGTGTCCAGATCACGGGAGGTGGTAGTTCCGCTCTATTCTGCTATGGTCAGGCCTCACCTGGAGTACTGTATCCAGTTTTGGGCACCACATTTTAGGAAGGATGTTGACAAG
This sequence comes from Gekko japonicus, assembly GCF_001447785.1. Classification (NCBI taxonomy): domain Eukaryota; kingdom Metazoa; phylum Chordata; class Lepidosauria; order Squamata; family Gekkonidae; genus Gekko; species Gekko japonicus. Next base: position 1,070,226 of record NW_015177021.1, on the reverse strand, counting down.
CTCAAGCATGTCCAGAAGAGGGCAACCAGGATGGTGAGAGGGTTAGAATCCAAGTCTTATGAGGAAAGGCTGAAATAATTGGGTATGTTTAGCCTGGGAAAGAGAAGGCTTAGAGGGGACATGATTGCAGTCTTCAAGTATTTGAAGAGCTGTCATGTAGAAGATGGAGCAGATCTATTCTCTCTTGCTCCAGATTGCAATTAGATCTAATGGGTGGAAATTACAAGGGAGTCGTTACCGGCTAAAAATCAGGAGAAACTTCCTAACTGTAAGAGTGGTTGAGCAGTGGAACAGTCTGCCTCAGGAGGTGGTGGATGCTCCTTTGCTGGACGTTTTCAAGCAGAGGCTGGACAACCATCTTTCGGGTATGTTGTAGGTATGTAGGGCTGTCTTTTGGCTATGCTCCTGCAGAGTGCAGGGGGTTGGACTAGATGACCTGCAAGGTCCCTTCCAACTTTAACATTATATGATTCTATGATTCTAACCAGGGCCAGGGCTTTCTCGGTGGTGGTTCCATTCTGGTGGAATGAGCTCCCAGAAGAGATCAGGGCCCTGTGGAATCTTTTGCAGGTCCTCAGGGCCTGTAAAACGGAGCTCTTCCACCAGGATTTTGGAGCCGCTGGCACCACCATTAAACACCATTATCAACTAACCGCTGAAGGATAGAGAGCTCTGTTGTCCCTGGAATTTCCAACAACAACCTGAGCTAGTTGCCTAAAGGACATCGAAAAGAAGACCTAGGATCTGACTGTGTGAAGAGAGAACCGAGTATGGCAGCCGTAGTTAAATTAGTGATAATGATACTAGCGCTTATGTTACATGATTAAATGGTTTTAGAATTGTTTTAATTGTTTTATTGCAATTTATGTGTTGATTCTTATGTAAGCCACCCTGAGCTGGCCTTGGCTTGGAAGGGCAGGGTAGAAATGTGATAAATAAAAATAAAAAATATCAATTGAGGTCCAGGTCACACATGTCACTAGGCTGGCATTCTTCCATCTTCAACAAGCCCAACAACTGGCTCCTTTCCTGTTTCACTCTGACCTAGCCACAGTAATCCATGCAACAGTCACCTCCAGACTAGACTACTGTAACTCGCTCTATGCTGGCCTATCCTTGAGACTGACCCAGAAAATCCAGGTGATCCAGAATGCAGCTGCACGAGTCCTGATGGGAACATGGACAGCACATAAACAACCAATGCTGTGCCAAGTCAGTTTATTGCATTAGCTTCCAGCCATAGCAATCATTAAAAAAAGAGACAGTACAACGTAGCATAAAAATTATAAATAACCATTAAAATCTAAATATCTGTTAAAACTAATACCTATAAACTATCAATACTATTCAATAATACATAAATAAAATATATTATACAAATTATTATTGGATATAATTTATCTATTATTCATATCTAGCCAGATTTTCCTCCTGTTAATGGCCATCCATCCATATTTTGCCACTTTGAGGGTAGTTTCCCTATTCCTACCAGCTACCATTATTACAAGATAGTCCCTTGTACACTGGCTTCCAGTGGAGTACTGAGTCAGGTTCAAGGTTTTGGTATTGACCTTCAAGGCCTTGAGCGATCTGGGACCAATGTATCTACAGGACCATCTACTCCAGTATGTCCCCAGAAGAGTTTTTTGTTCTTTGAACAACAGCTTGCTGGTGATCCGTGGCCCCAGAGATGTCCGGCTGTCATCAACCGGAGCCAGGGCCTTCTCAGTCCTGGCCCCGACCTGGTGGAACTCTCTGCCAAATGACATCAAGGCCCTGTGGGATCTTATGCAATTTCACAGGGCGGAGATGTTTCGCCAGACTTTTGGTTGAGGGCAGCAATAGTTACCCACTGGCTGGCACCCTTCTTTCTTCTCTCCATGTTCTGAGTTCTCTTACCCCCACCCGGAAGAAAAAGGTACCAGTAGTCCAGAATCGGGATGCATAATAATATAGGAAAACCTCCATCTGGATCTTTTTACCTACATTGACATTTTTACTAATGTTATATATCAATTGTAATGTTTTGTGTTTTGTATTTTATGACATTATGTTCTGTACATTGCCCAGAGCCTGGCGTAAGCTGCGATGGGGTGATTAATAAATCATTATCACCATCATCATCATGGGACGGTGATGGTGTGGTTGATAACTAATAGCCATGATAAGAATGATCATGGCCTATCTGATTGGTGTGGAAGAGCACCTTAGCATGAAGAGGAGAAGGTGTTCTAGTTTCCCATACTTTAAAAACATCATGTCCTGTCTTTTTTTCTCTGTCCAACTTCTCCTAGTGCTAGGGGTTGCCAGCTCCAGGGTGAGAAATTCCTGGAGATTTGAGGGTAGAGCCTTGAAGAAGATAGAGTTTGAGGAGAGGCGTGACCTCATCAGGGTATAATGCCATAGAGTCCACCCTCCAAAGCAGCCATTTCCTCCAGGGCAACTGATCTCTGAAGTCTGGAGATCAGTTTTAATTCCAGGAGATCCCAACCTGGAACTTGGCAACCCTACCTAATGTGTGGTTGGGATTGATTTCTTAGGAATTTAGGGAACCACCCGATGTTGTTTGCCATGCAACATTAGGAATTCACAAGGGAGCCATTCTCCCCAGCCTATCAGAACAGGCCGTGGCAGTTCTGGAAACTTTTATAGGTTTATAGCAGCATGTGCACTTTCTTTGTCACACACACAGAGACACTCACTCTTGCTACTTTTCACACACTCGTGCACATTTTCCCCCCACAATTGTATTTTTGCAGGTTTCAGCTAACTTAGAAATATTTTGGTTGCCTGAAGTGCTCTGGAAGAATTTAAGCATGGTACGTAGGGTACAACTGAAACCCATGGATGCAAAATTTTACAGATCTGCCTAAATCATGTTAATTCACATAGAGTTGTTCACAGGATTTGCTTTCTCTGTGTCAGTTTTTTTGGATTTGGGGGTTCTGTGTGTGAACAGACTTGAAGTAATAGGGGGAAAATGGAAATAAGAAGGCTACTTTTGAAAATGTTTCATGAGCACTAATCTTTTTTAATTTCTTCCTTTTCTAGAGTTCTCGAACTGCTCGGTCAGAGGAGGACCGAGATACCCTCTGGGATGCCTGGGGCTCATGGAGTGAATGTTCTCGTACTTGTGGGGGAGGTGCTTCCTACTCCCTGAGACGCTGCCTGAGCAGCAAGTAAGTAGTTAAATATCTTTGGACTCTACAGAACAAGAATGCAGCTTGCCGATCCCAGATCGCAGCATAAAGAGCAGTGGGTGTCTTGAATTGTGCTTACATTTTGAACTTAGAAGAGGAAAGGTCGTGTTCTAGTCAGGCAGCCGTCCAGCAGGTTTGATGGCCTGACACACAATTCTAAAATATGATTGTAGTAAAAATGTGACAGACTTCTGTGGTGGTTCTTACCTAAGTTTGAACAGTATACTGCCAGCTACTGAAAAATAAAACCACTAGATTCTCTCATTCAGAGTGGTAATCCTTTTCACTCCTAGGTAGTGGTCCAGAGATAAACCTCTGGGTTTAGCACCCTAAATCATTTAGTAACATGGGAGCTATAAAATCAAAACAGATATCCACACTGGAGTCTTTTGGCCTCTCTATACACACAGTATAACATATTAAGCGATACAGATGAAATTGGCAACTGCTTTTACAGAAGATTTCCTTTATGTTACAAGGACATAAAAGATAACTAAGGCAATATGATGAGATACGTTATGTTTTTGCATAGCAAAGCAGCCCGATAAGGACACATCTGTCCCATAGATGCTTGCTTTATCTATCTATCTGTGTGTGTGTGTGTCTACATACATACGTACATATATACATACATATCTGCAGCTGCAATAATAGGTACACTTACCTGGGAGTCAGCTCCATTGAATAAAGTGGGATCTATTTCTGAGGAGACACACATAGGATTGCTCTGTATATTTATTTATTTAGCTTATTTATACCCTGCCTTTCTCACTAAGACTTGAGGCAGGTTACAGAATAAAGAGGGGGGAATGAAATCATATAACATAAGATTTTCCATGAACAGTGCACTAAGATTACGAATACACAAATTCAAAGACAATGCAAGCATCCATGCCTTAGGGCAAGGTATTGTATGAGCAAAGCAGAATGTATAAGACTCAAGAGCTCTCAAACGGCGCTATAATAAAAAAATTTCTAACGTAGTAACAACCATTTAAAAAAACCTTCAGAGCCCACCTAATTTGCAAGAAACCCATTGGATTAAGCATGGGATTAAAACAGATTTTTATCACCTCTGCAGAACCTCAAAGGCCTCTCTAAAAAGGCCAAAGTCTTACTGAATATTGAAAGGGGGATCAGCCAGATGACTCTCTTTTAGGAGGAATTGCAGAGACAGAAAACCACAGCAGAGGCAGTCCTTGATCTTACCCCAGCTGTCCATCATGTAGAGTTGCCAGCTCTGTGTTTGGAAACTCCTGGAGATTTGAGGGCTTATTTATATATGGTAAAACATTGCCAATCAAGTTTTCTGTATCCCTTATGTGTGGACACTGTGAAAGAAGAGAAGAAGAGATTGGATTCATACCCCACCCTTCACTACCCGAAGGAGTCTCAGTGCAGCTTACAATCTCTTTTCCCTTCCCTTCCCCACAACATATACCCTGTGATGTAGGTGGAACTGAGAGAGCTCTTTCGAGAACTGCTCCTGAGAGAACAGCTCTGAGAGAACTGTGACTGACTCAAGGTCACACCAGCAGCTGCACGTGGAGGAGTGGGAAATCAAACCCGGTTCTCCCAGATCAGAGTCCTTGCTCCTAACCACTACATCAAACTGGCTCCTAATCACTACACTAAACTAGAGTAGGGATTAGTGTGAATATAGCACTAAGGGGAAAGTCTGTTTTCTCCACGAATGCTCTGGACAGACCCTTGTCCATATACTTCCTTCTTCCATCTTCCTGCATATATTTCCGACTTTAATAAATTATTTTAGGAATACGAAGTATCAAATTAACTATGTTTATCCAAAGAACATATGCATAAATTGTAAACCAGTTTGTACAGAATTACATCTTGTATGAACTGGACAGCCGGGTGTGTGTGTGGAATGAACAGAGCATGGACCCTCTTGTCTAGGCATGTCAACTTTTATGAATGGATGGGTGCGCAGATTATTAGATCTCAATTTAACTGCTAAAATACATCTCTGATATCTTGCACTATGAAGGCATAGTGATGTAATAAAAATCCTTTTCATTCTGCTCATTGTTTCTGTGCTGTCCTGAGGTTAATTGGGGTGAAATACCCACCCCAAGTAATTTCCTAGGTTTGACATTATCATGGGTTGTGATGTGAGGAAGTACCATGTGCAGGCAAGGTGGGATATAAATCTAAATAATCTAAAATAATAACACCAAGTCAAAAACATGCATAGCCCAGATTAGAACTGGCTAGAATTGTCAGGCCAGGCCTGGCAACTGGTGAGAGTTTCGGGGATAGGGACATGAGGCGGCATGATGCCATGTGTGCTATGATCACTTATGAGGAAAACCTAGAAGTGATGGAAGGTAGTTCTAGGAATTGTCAGAAATGCCATGGTGTTTATGGGAAGAAAAAGATTAAGTGATCCATGATATTACTTGGACAACTCTATATTTGTTTTAGCTCCCTCCTGGGAAAGCCAGTGGCTTGCTGGTTCCTTCGCGCTGTTAGCCAAATTGTTGTTCCTGTAAACTCATGGTGTCACCAATGGTAACAGTGGTGTCATTCATCATTGCCAAGATAGAAGGAATCTTTCCCCCCCCCCAGCATAAAACTGAATAGAGGAATGGAATAACCATCATGAATATTCATTTGGAATACTGTGTGCAATTCTGGTCACTACACCTTAAAAAGGATATTATATCTTTGAGAAAAGTGCAGAAAAGGGCAACTCGAATGATAAAAGGGTTGGAACACTTTCCCTATGAGGAAACGTTAAGGCGCTTAGGGCTCTTTAGCTTGGAGAAATGACGACTGAGGGGTGACATGATTGAGGTTTATAAGATTATGCATGGGATAGAGCAGGTAGAGAAATAGGTACTTTTCTCCCTTTCTCACAATACAAGAACTCGTGGGCACTCAATGAAATTGCTGAGCAGTCAGGTTAGAATGGATAAAAGGAAGTACTTCTTCACCCAAAGAGTGATTAACACTTGGAATTCACTGCCACAGGAAGTGGTGGCGGCTACAAGCATGGACGGCTTCAAAAGGGAATTAGATAAGCAAATGGAGCAGAGGTCCATCAGTGGCTATTAGCCACAAGATATTGATAGGGACTCTGGGGCAAGTGATGCTCTGTCATCTTGGTGCTTGGGGGGGGGGGTCAACAGTGGGAGGGCTTCTAATGTCCTGGCCCCACTGGTGGACCTTCTGATGGCACTGGTATTTCTGGCCACTGTGTGATACAGAGTGTTGGACTGGATGGGCCTTTGGCCTGATCCAACATTGGCATCTCTTATGTTCTTATGAAGGCCATGAAGCAGGCTGGTGTCAGGTGGTTCTGTAATAAGGTAATAAGGAAGTTCCAGTCTAACTTCATACCATTGCACCCCTAAGTGTTCCACTTGGCCACTGAAGGATTGCAAAAGGTCTGGTTTATAGGAGGGAGTGCAGGAAAGGATTGGATGCAACCTCCTGTCATTTGGGGGCAAACATATTCTGATGGCTCTCCCTGCCAGTAGGATTAATGATTGAAATGGTTACGGAGTAGGGTTTGGATTATACCGGTCTGTGAGGTAAATGAGCAAACTCTGCTGGGCCCTAGGGCCCAGTATACAGGTTTGGGTATGACCCAAGTAGTCCTGAAGGTGTCTGATTGAACTGGATCCATTCCAACCTCTGTCTTCTAACTCCTGCTGCCTTTCTGGATCCTATCAGCACTTTCTCTACCACTGTTACTGCCATGTTAAACATTATTCACATGTGACACAATATGTTTGCAATGGCCCCTTGTGCAAAAACAAACATGGTGGGATGCTATATGTAAAGGATATCTCTGCAGCTTCCTTGGCACACCTTATTACTATGGTTTTCTCTGGCATTTAAGTCCATCTTTTTTTAGAAGGGGCAGATTCTGTTTAAGGGGACCTATTCAGTAGTTAGAGTTGCCTTTAACTAAGTAAGATTTTTTGTTCTCTTCCATATTGAGCCAATTCATTTTGATTTATGAAACCAAAAGTGAACTTTTGCCCATTCACAGATTGAGGAAGGATTATTATGTGCTCAGATTCTGTTAGCCAGTAACAATATATTCTAAAAAGTCAAATTTGACCTTGAATTAGCACTGCAGTAAATGTGTAACTCCTATCCCTTTCTTTTGGTCTGCATACAATTACAAAAGTAAAAGGGTGTTAAATTATGATTTTGTGGGTCCAGGGTGTGTGTGTGTGTGTGCTGGGCAAGCATTTTCAAACTAAAAAGGAAAGAAATCCACCCAAACATTGGGGATTTAGAACGAAATCTATATGCACGACAGTTTTAAATGTGACAAGAAGATGAACTATCTGTGTTTTGTGCTGGTGTTTCCTGGCTTTGTGCAGTCTATTGCATTACACAAATGTGTCATATTGCAGAGTTCTGTGTGCTATGCATAATTCTATAACAAATAAAGAATGATGCTAGATTTTGGTTTTGTTTGTTTGATAAATTAAGAACTGGCTCTCTAGCTGAACACTATAGAACAGACCAACCCACAAACCAAAGCTAAATATTTCTCCACCAGTGTGGAATTTTCATGGTGTATTATGTCTTTTAGTTTTCTGTGTGATGGCTTCCAGAACGTTAAGTAAAAGGAGAATGTGGCCCCATTGTGTCCGCTTTGAAGCTATTCAAAGAATACTGCTTCTAAACATTTTTGTTGAGCTAAGCAGTTGAATAAATGCAATTAATTTGTTTTCCAGGAGGCAGATGCCAGCTCTCTTGATTAGTCCCATTGCTTGAGCTGTTCAAGTCAGGTATAGAGTTGTCTTACTGTCTGGCTTTTCTACTGTTTAAATGCAAACACTGTCTTTTGGAGGCTTACCTAAATGATCACAGCACTGCCACACCTGATTACTATAAAGTACGATACAAACTTAGAGTTCCCGTTTATTCTTCCGATCCAGCTCTGCTTTGAGTTCCATTGAAGGCAACAAGACTTGCACTAGACTAGCTCTTCTGCATTTTATGACTGAATTACGGTCCTTTCCACATCTGCCAGCCACTCCAGATTTTCTCAGTGTTTGAGTCAAGGCAATTTAAGTCCATGGAAAAACAGCATCCAAATAACCTGGGGCAACAGCAGGCTGAACCCGGGCTGACCACTGAAGGGAGGTAATGTAATGCAGAAGGGGGGAAAACCTTGGAGGTGGGGGGAAAGGTTGAACTTGATCTTAGTGCAGAATGGGGGGGACGGGACCTGGATTAAAAAGAAGGCTGAATTCGATTTTAGTGCAGAATTGCTTGGAGGACTCCACAGTGAACATGACTTAAAAGGAGAGTGCAGAAAGGGCCTATGTCAAAGTTCTAGAGAAGGGAACTGGCAGACAGAGGGTTAAGTTGGACCTCCGCATGGTAGCCGGATGTCAAACTAAGTTCTATCGTATAAGGAATGGCTTGCTGGTAAAGTGCCAAGGCATGCTCAAGGAATTCTCCCAGGGAAAAGAGGCCTGTATCTGAATGAAAGAGGGTATTTTAGAATGGCAAGGTTTGTTGCCTTTGTTATGAAGATAGAGGCAAAAAACCCCCGACTTTACAAATGCCTGATTATTAGACTGAAGTTACCACTATGTGTCATCTAATACTTGACACGTCATATTTGGTTTCTGTATCTGTAATTATGTCGATACCAAAATGATAAATTTTATTGTTAAATCTGCTATTTGTTATCAGCTGGGTTTTAAATTGATATCATTAAATGTCACTATGTTATGGAACATTTTAATCTTTGGAAACTTTATGTAGGTATATGTATTTTATCCATTATTTATTGTGCTGGGACTGTGCTATTTGCTATGGTTCTGAGCTAATGCAATAAAACGTTTGAGCTGTATTGAAAGGAACTCAAGGGAACCTCCTCAGTCAGGGGTCAACCTCTAAATGCCAGTGCTAGGAAGCCCTTGGCCTCTATTGCCCTGTTAGTTGGCTTTCCAGGAAAACTGGTTGGCTGCTGTGTGAAAGAGGATGTTGGATGAACCGGTGGTCTGATCCAGCAGAGCCCTTCTTTTATGTTCTTATGAAAAGAACACAAAGTAAGGCCACAGTGAACCAACAGAGGCTCAGATCCAGATCATATTGCAAATTTCCACTGATTATCCCTTTCCACTGCACACACCCCTTCATGTAGTTTCCCAGGGTCCCTATCCCCTGCAAAGATCAGTGGACTGAGGTGTGAGCCGGGAGGCAGAAAAGTTTGCTGCACTGATGGAAATTTTAGACGGGATCCTGCCCATAGATGGTTGCATCAGAAACTAGCTCCTGCTTCACAACTGGTCACTTTTCTATTTTTTTTTGGGGGGGGCAGCTTTCTTTTTGTGGCCTCACCCACTGTTAGGTGGAACCCCTCCTCCTAAAGCCGCTCAAATGTCTGTTCTCAGAGACATTGCTTTGCTGCTAGGAAAGTGGTTAGCTGGTAGATTGGCTCTCCATACAGCCTATGATATAATCTCATTTGGGACTGAGGTGTGGCAGGCTCCCCAGATGCAGAGGCTGAGAAATTCACTTGCAGCTGGGTGAGTTTCCAGAAGCTCCTATTGGGAGAGTAGATGGCCTGGGGGGGGGGGGCGTCAAGGAGAAATGAAATCTCAAACTGATGCTCAGAAACAAAAATATATTGTGACATGTCATTTTTCCTTCTCATCTCACAATACTTTCAAAATGCTATTTCAGCTGATGCTTGCCAGATAAAATAGACCAATGCTCTTTTGCCCCAAGGATAATGCTTTTAAAAAATGCATTGGGGATATAATTTGTTGCAGTAAATGTTCATCTATAAGTACCCCTTTGAGATGGGAATGCTTTATTTGAAAAGGGTGAAATGTCCTTCTTTCCTTGGGTTCTAAGCCTTGAGAAGACAGTACCAAACACTCCACCAGGTGGGAAAACATTAGTTCCTAGTCTTGCAAAAGGCTCTGCTTCTGAGACTTATCAACAAGAATAGAGATATAGTTACAGAAATGTTTGGCAAGTTGAAGTTATTTGGGCATCTATAAGCATGGGAATTGACATTATTTGTTATACAATGCATTTTAGCAGTGCTTATGTGTATCCAACTCAACACAATGCATGTGACAAAGATGCACTTCATGGAATGACTCTGAAATGTAGTGACAGTGGCATGATACATATGACAAGGGTATATTTCATTAATGGTCGCTTATGTCAGGGGTTTTCAACAAGAGTGTTTGGTGGTGGGATCCATAATCTGCTTTATTCCATGTATCACTTTAGCAACCTCCTGGTGGTTGCACCTCTGGCTTTAAGAACATAAGCAGAGCCCTGTTGGACCAGAACAGTGGCCCATCTAGTCCAGCATTCTGTCCCAGAGAGTAGCCAAACAGTTCCTGTGGAACTCCAACAACTGTACATAGAGGCCAAAGCCTTCCGTCGATGTTGCCACTTGGCACTAAAAATATCCTTTATTTGAAGGACTTGGACATTGCTGAGGGCTCTACAAATCAAATATTGTTGTATGCAATATTTCAGTACAAGTTGATATCATGAGTAGACAGTTTTCTGGAAGGTTGTCCAAACGGTATGAAAAAATCGATGATCTATATTAAAATGTATTGGTTTTCATTAATGTCAGTCTCTGCATTGTTCCCCTGTATTTGTTTACTTTCTACATAACTTATCTCAGTTTGGGGAAATGCCTGCTTCTATTATACTAAGCTATATTGTTATATAGGTTGGTTGCTGTCATTTTTAGGGAGGCAGACCTATCTCATTTACCTCAGGTTTTCCCTGCACCTTGGGAAAAAATGATAGCAACCAACCTACATAACAATATAGCCGTAGGGGAGGACCTGGAAACCCTATGGCTTACAAATGTTTTAAATAAATAAATATAATTTATGGCATTACCAGCTCACCATAGTAAGTATAGTAGAAATTGTACGTATGATAGAAGGGAGTCTTTGTACAACAATTCAGCCAGTTGCTCATATAATCAGATACATTGTGCTTTCCTCATAACTGCTGGTTCAAAGTTTACATTTTATAGTTGTTCATATGTACAACACAATTTAAGGCAGTTCCCTTGGACTGAAAGTATCTACAAAGTATCTATTGAGAGGAGAAACTAGGGTTGCCAACTGCCCTGAAAAAAAAACCATTTCATGTCCCTTTAATGGGATGTTATTTAACAGGTGATGTTATTTACCTCGATGCCATCAAAAGCTTCTACACATCAAGCCTCTCTTATGGGCCGCTGCTATGGCTCATGTTACTGCAGGTTGCTGCAGACTGTTACATCTAAATACGGCCAGTGATTTAACAACTACATGGACTAACGACAGAAACCATCTGTGGACATCAGGGCAATGGCAATTGATTCCTGCAACTTACCATCGAGATGAATCATAACCTGCCGCCTGCACTTTGCATTTATGTATTAATGTTTTATGGCATGTTTGTATATTCTGTATTTTAATGCATTTGTGTTTTTAATGGAAGCCGCCCTGAGCCCGCTTGCGGGGAGGGCGGGGTATAAGTCTGAATAAATAAATAAATAAATATCTACAAATACACTTGGCTTTATAGCAGTTGATTCCTGCAACTTACCATCGAGATGAATCATAACCTGCCGCCTGCACTTTGCATTTATGTATTAATGTTTTATGGCATGTTTGTATATTCTGTATTTTAATGCATTTGTGTTTTTAATGGAAGCCGCCCTGAGCCCGCTTGCGGGGAGGGCGGGGTATAAGTCTGAATAAATAAATAAATAAATATCTACAAATACACTTGGCTTTATAGCAGGTGTCACCAGGTCACTCCTTCCACCAACAGTCTGCAATTCCCACTACTTGGAGCAATGGTGGGGAAAAAATAAACAAAAAGTCACTTTCAGGACGATGGCAGGACATCGCTTCCCAGGAAAACCATAGAGTTTCCAGTGGTTCCTAAAAAGGTGCTCATCCCTTCCATTTTTTCTCTGGGAGTTGCCATTGCCAACAGCACCCTCCTACATTCCTCCTCCAGACTCCTACTTGTTGACAGGTTGTTCCCAGCAATCCTATTGTATGGTACAACGTCTAGAAAACACGATAAACTAGGAAGTTGTTGTGTTTGTGTGTGGAGGGAGAGGGAGAGAGAGAGAGAGAGAGAGAGAGAGAGAGAGAGAGAGAGAGAGAGAGAGAGTCTTGTCTTAAAATAGTTTTCTTCTGATCCATTGTTTAATTCTGGGGTCACTGTATTCTTTTGCATTAAAAATAAAATGTGAAATATTATCTATTTGAATGCCATTGATTTCGTGCTGTTCTAGCTAGTAATAAGGTGCTGCCAAGAGGGCTGGGCAGGAGATATTGGATCACTGACCCTTCCTGGGATGACCTATGGAGTCCCTGAGTGAATTTCACCACTGCTTTGAGCCAAGGTTTTCTGTTTCACTTGGCCTTCTTTCTGACTGTTTGCACACTCCCTTTTGTCATCATCTTTTCCTGTCAAGTTATATTTTCTTTGCAAAGTTTGGCTGAGGATGCCAGAGTTGGCCATGGTTTCACTTGCTCTGTATTTTTCACTGTTCAAATCGGGATCCCTTTGCCTTGAAGAGCAGATGTTGTTGCAAACAGAAAAATCCAAATAATTCTATATCATATTATTTGCTTGCTCATTTGTTCTTCCCTTTCACACTGCCATGGAAATGAGGCTTACCAGTCTATTTCATACTGATAAGGCAACTCACTGTCATATTCCAGGTGTGAGCAATATAAAGATAACACTCACTAAACATTCCTTGGAAAACCAGGAATTATACTTTTACAAGAGATCTTTATTTGGTGCATTTTTTGGAATACTCCCCTTTTTATATCCATTTCCGAAAGCATGTGGAAAATATAGCTAAAACTCATACTCCCTAAAAATAGCCCTCATTATGAAATATGCGTTCCTCAAACTACGTGCTTGCCTTTTTTTGACCTTTGAATGAAATGGATTTAAGTCCCCTGCATGTACGCTAATTATGCAGTTAATGTGCATTTTCTAAATTATGTTTAGTTTAGACTTTCATGAAAAACCTCTTCTTTAAATCTGTAATACATTTGTCAGTATGAAGAAAATCCTGCTTTCAGTGCATATCTGTAATGTATATGGATTAAGCCTGCTTTGCTTTGGCGTGCAAATACAATAACAGCCCCATCTGGTATCATTCTTGAAAAGATGAATTGTGGAGTGACACCAGATTCTACTTGCCTGTGGGTTTCCCTTGTAATGCACGATCCAAGAGTCACTTTTCCCTACTAATTTCTGATGTTGTCCTTTGAATATTCTATTTTTGTGAAATTCCAAATTCAGTATTACAGGTTATTCTCTTGCCACATTATAGCCTTCATCCCTTTGAAATAGGAATATTTATTTTTTTGAACAGCAAATGTGAAGTCAGTTGATAAGGTCATGCTGTAACTCCAGTTGCAGCTGGCCTGTCTCACCATACTTCTTTTCCCCCTGTTTAATGGGCAAGAGTCTGGCTCACAAGCATTACTCTCATGTGTTCAAGAACACCCTTCTCCATCCGTGTGTTGGCACTGCTTGGGATTAATTCAAGTAGAACAGTTGTAGTCTCCAAATAAAATTGAATGCCAGTAATTTTTACAGCAAAGCAGGTGGAAAACATCATACACGTGCAGAGAGCAAGTCCACCTCAAAATATAGTCTGTGTTTTCAGTACAGTTCACCATGGTATTTAGCAGAAATAGCTATTTACCGTCATCATAATTGTGACCAATGCTCCCTCTAAACTGTGGAGTCTTGCGAGCAAAAATTCTACTTTGTGAGCTACTGGCATTAAAGTTGTGAGTGTGCAATTTGGCTACCGTATTACATTAGTTTGATCTGGAGCCTTCCTTCCTGAGCTAAGAGAAACGTGTGAGCCAGAGGCTAAAAAACTGTGAGCTAGCTCACACTAATTCAGCTTAGAGGGAACACTGTGACATGAGTGTTTTCTATACATTCTGTGTTGGCAAGCTGAGTGCTACTTTGGTGCAAGCTCAGTGCGACTTGCCCTTGAGGAACGGGCCTTTCCACTTTATCCAGCATACTTTCCTCTAAACTTCTAAAAAGCTTAGTAATTCCTTGATGCTGAGAGAGGGTCCCGGGGGGGGGGGTAACTGTTTTAATGCACATTTATCCTGTTATTCCAAAATTCAACCAGGACACTGAGAACACAACTATCAGTTTATGGATATACACCCCAGGTGACCATCTAGTCTGATGACTCTTCAAGGACAGACAATATTAAATGCTCTGTTGTCTAGAAGTGGACATATTCAACAAGAGCAATGGTGCATCTACAAAACCGGTAGAGTCAGCAGAACAACCTCTTCCAGCTTCTGGCTTCTAGTGTAAATTTAGTAGAGGAATGTGTCAATATTGGGAAAAGGAAAGAATAACAATTACTGAATCGCAACATGACTATTCTTAAGTCTTAAAATAGATGTCCCATTTACTTACTCTGGATTGCACTTGGAACATTATTTTTCCAATTTATGATCCACTTTCCAGTCAACAATAGTTCGGAAGACAGTTCACAAAAAACCCTAGCATTCTATTTAATCATTAAACCTCTCATTATAAACCCTATGAAATTTAAACAAAAAACAAAATTGTTGCAGAAACAGAAAGTCAAAGTTTATGGGATGCCAATATTTACAATGCCATCCTATACAGAATTACTGCAATCCAAGCCTATTAAAATCAGTGTGCGTAGACTGGAGTAACTCTCCATAAGATTGTACTGTTGGGTACCAAAATGGAATCCTCCAGAATTCTGGTCCTTATCCAAGTGGCATCAGGAGACAGTGAATCTGAGTGGTTAACTTAAAACGCTGATAGTGAATGACTGCCTAAAATGCCGGCCTTGAACTAGGATTGATGTTTTTGATATTTTCTTTTATCACATAGCAACTCTCATCTTTAATAATCTTTTATCCTCTGTTTTCCATCTGTAAATTTGATAGGCTGACCTATCTCACAGAATAGTTCCAAGGCAAATGTTACAGTGTAATGGGCATGAAAATTTTTGCTCAGTTATATGGAGTGATGATGGCATCAGTAAAAACAGAAAATTAATTGCTTATGTAATTAAGATGAATTAGCTGAAGGATTAAGTTCCAATACTTACTTTAAAACCTAGCTGCATGAAAAATTCAGAATATTTTAGAACAATTTAATTTGCAGATTATTTGCTAATTATGCCTTTGGACATAGCTGGTAATTTTTTTTTCCTTTGGTTGGTTGGTTTCCCTAGTTTACAACTTCAAATGCATTTATGAGCTATTCGTTATTTTTCAAGTGGCTTTTTTCCATGTAAACAGCTACTGTTCCCTTGTGAATATTAAGGGACAGAAGGTGAATGTTGAATGTTGAAAAGAGTTTCCAGAGTTGCTTTGATCCAGACATGCTCCAGGACTTTGGAGGAGAGTTGGACAATAGGCTTTGCTTGTTGCTTCCCCTCCCCCTCTTGGAAATAATGGCAAAAGATAGCATTGCTATCTGAATATAATTTATTTGCGTTCTCTGTTTCATTTGCAATTAAATGTGTGAAGTTATGGATTTAAGATGTGTATACATGTGTGTGTGTGTGTGTGTGTGTAGTTATCTTTCAGCATTCTAAAAATCCTCTGAAAAAGCCACACTGACAAACTTTACAGACTAAAATTTTAACAATCATCAGTGTGAATTCTTCTGGCCAATTTCTTTTCTTTTTCTTTAATTCAGTGTACGTGTTGATCTCTAACTTTGTCCCAAGTTTAAGGCAGTATAAATGCTTTTTGTTGGATATGAATTTTTGGTGCAGTATCCATTACCATGAAAACAAAACTAGTATGTAAAACTTGCAAAGAGAGCATCTCACGATGACTATTTTAAAAATGTCATTGTACATTAGTTACGTTGTGGGACCTTTCTAGGCAAACAAATGCATTTTTAACCTGAAGTCCAGTCACCTTTCCAAAGGAAATATTTATTTGGGGTCTATCACATTTTCCTAGCACTCAATCATCAATATATTGTCATGACAGGTTAAGATCCTCATCATAGGCCCTCTGCCTGCAAAGGTGAGGCCAGTGTTGGCCAGAGATAGAACCTTCCAGTATTGGTGCATCTCCTGTGGAACCCTTGAGGTTCAACTGGTACCTACTCTACTCTTTTTGGGGTGCCAGGTGAAAACATTTCTTTTTACTCAGGCTATTTATTCATTTTATTTGTTTTTTCAGTCTGCCTCTTGCCTGAGAATAGTTTTATGAGACTCATTGTAGCGTTTTACGCTATTTTTATTGGCTGGGTATTTAATAGTTAATGTTTAATGATTTTTATGCTTTTAATGATTTTATTATGTTTTACTTTGTAAACAGAATGGAACAGATCCTTTGGAAAGGTGATGGCACATAAATATTCTAAATAAAGAGAAAATGTCATTGATTTCCAAGCTATTGAAGCTGTTGCATTTTAGAGTACTGTGGGGAATGTAGTTGTATAACAGTGCCATCTGAAGCAGAAGTACATTGTTCTATGTTGACGGAAGTCAGTGGACTTAAAAGGGTAGAACTTTTAAGGATGGTGCTGTTAGTGTTGTGGAGACTAGTGCCTAGAGTTGCCCAATACCAGCAATGGGGGGGGAGAGACTCACCAGGAGCAAAGAGAGGCCTAGGCCAGGGTTGTCGGTGACACAGCAATGTCACTTCTGGTGCATGTCACTGACAATGTGGGGATGCTCTGGTAGTTAAGCCAAAGCTCTATGTTAGAAGTCATTTTTACCATGGAGTTTTTGCCCAAATACCGGAACACCCCTGCATCACTGGCGAAGTGATGATATCACTACTGGAATGCACTGGCAGTGACATTGCCGTGTTCTTTTGCTGGTGGTATGTCTTCCACCAGTCAGCTGATCGGCACCCGGGGAAGAGGTCCAGAAAGGGGGATCCCCCACCCCCTGCAGGGGCCTGGCAACCCAACCTAATGCCTGAGATATCATTCACAATGAGCCCAATCTAGGGACAAAGAGGAGTTGTAGGCTGTTGGCAGAAGCAGGTAGGAAATTGTGCAGTTACAGGACTCTGGACCACAGAGCCAAGACGTTTGGGAAGCACGTGGCAATGCAGGTGTGAGAATCGGAGTTTCTCATCCTGATATCAGCTAGAGAGCCAGCATGGCATAATGGTTAGATTGTTGAACTAGGACCTGAGTGAAGTGTATTTGAGTATGTTCTCCACCATGGAAGTTCACCAGGTGATCTTGGACCCATCACACTGTCATCCTAACTTACCTCACAGGACTGTTGTTGTCATGATAAAGTAGAGGAGGGGGAGAATGATGTGATAAATCGCTTTGGGTTGCCACTGGGAGAAAAGCAGGATAGATACCCTTTTTAAAAAACTATATGCCCTATCTTTGCTGTTCTGTGTTTCTTAAGATGCTGGAATGAGAGGCAACAGAGGCACCCCACCCCAAAAAAAGAACCCTACCACCCTTCCATGTTCATTTTTAGTAACACCAAGAGTAAATGCAGTGCAGCTTTATTAACTTTTATGACGGCTCTAGAATTACAGTGATGTAGCATGTATTCATCCCAAGAACATTTATTTGAAGGCCAAACCTACCTTGTCTTCCACACAAAGGCCAGCATTTATTTCGTTTCAGCAATGATAAATTATTTGCATCAGAAATGCTGACTCCCGAAAACTTGAGATTTAGGGAAATGTTATTTATGCTAAAAGAATTAATTCCTAATAGTTTTCGGTCTCCTGCTTTACTACTTCTCGTCTTGCTCTCATTTTGGGTTATTATCCCATACTCTATCCCATATGTGTGCCTTTGGCAGCCCAAGAGGTATGATTTGTGTTTTGATTTTCCTAGCCGGTTTGCTGACTGCAGTGACTGCTGTTGGCATTTTGCCTGCCGGTTGTTTATTTTGTTACTGCTACAGAAAAAATATTCGTAAGGTGTGTGGGTTTCTTTAGGTTGCCAGGGAAGCTGGCCTATCTACTCCAGGCCCGCTTTTCTCAATTTAAAGATTAAGTAAATGTGAGCTGAAACAGTCTTTTTAAGTTTCATTTTCATTATGGTTAAAAAAAAATCAATTTATTCATTTGTTTTTGGCTTCATCTTTGAAATTTGGCATTTTTCATCACATCCCAGACATGATAATGAAGTATGCAAGAGCACCCAAAGTATGGCTGTGGATTCTGGAGATTTGGGGTGGTGCTTGGGGGGGAAGGGAGGGAGCTCAGCTGAGGGGTTCCCCCCCCCAATCAGCAAAGCAGAAGCCCTAAAGCATTTCTGTAGCCACTGCAGGACTTCCATTTCTCCTAGAGGCTGTGGTATACCATCGAGTCCACCCTCTGAAGCTGTCATTTCTTCCTGGACACTGGCGTCTTGACTCTGTAGATCAGTTATCATTAGGCTTCCCAAGTCCCCCCGGGGGGCGGGGAAACCCCCACCCCAGAGGCCCGTTCCCCGCCGCTGGCGGATCGGGCCCCGGGGGGAACCCCAACCCGACGTGCATGTCACCCGGAAGTGACATGACCACGCTGGGCACGCTGGGGGTGGGGCCATGGTCATCCGAGGGAAAACTCTATGGTTTTCCCTTGGATGGTCGTGGCCCCACCCCCAGCGTGCCTGGCGTCATCACGTCACTTCCAGGTGATGTGTGTGTGGCGCGCGTGCGCAAAGCACACACGCACTCCAGCCACAGCACGGGAGTCCCCCGGTACGGAGATATTTCAACTTGGCAACCCTAGTTATCATTCCTGAGCTAGCCTAGAGAGCACCACTGAGGGAAGAGATCCTGAGCCTTAGCTATGCAGCCTCTGAGGTTGTCTAACCAGGCTCAGGAAAAATTTCCTCATTCAGCTGAGATAAAGACTGCGCAAAAACATTCATTTATATACAACCTGTTAGTCTTTTCCCTAGCCCATGGGACAGGTAATACCTCTAAGCCTGCCAACAGTCATGTGACCTGGGTGAAGGCTGTTATGAAGGGATCCTCTCTATGTGTAAATTAGGCTATGTTGTGTATAATCTCATTTTTAATTCTTTCTGTCTATTGTGGAGCAACAACCAACACCCAGTTTCCTTTGACTTAATGGTTTGTTAATTAGAAACTTCAGGGCACATAACTGTGTTCGAAAAAAGGGAGATATCACAGTACCTGACTACAAGCTGTTTCTTGTCAGCTAGCCCCAGAATTGTTCTGGCCTAATCCTGAACAATTTACTTGTGTAGGCTTAGCAATTTAATAGCAGGGAAGTGAACCTATGTCCCTTGTATTCGCCTGCTTTCATTGAGGTCTTCTTAAAGAGGCAGTACACAACAGTGTTCTTCAATGAAGCCTCTATGAAGTATTGGCTGGCCTGGGCTGGTATGGTGGATGGTTTAGAATCTTTAGTTACTCGGGGAACTACTCAGCTTGCAGCCTGGCTTCTGTGAGGGAAGGGAAAACTATCAATTTGGCTGGGATTAAACCCTCATGCATGAGCAAGTGGAAGGCTGGGAAGAGGTTCTGGGATATAAGGAAACAATGAGAGAAGAGGCCAAGAGTCAAGAAGATGGGGGCCGGGGAGAGTAGAGAATACATTTAAGGGCAGGACAGACTGTATGCTTCCTTCCCACCTTCTACTAAGAAGAATTCTGCTTCAAGAATGCCAGAGAAGACAGTACATGCTGGCTTCTGTTGCTAGCCAGAGAACTAAGAGCCATAGGATCTCACCATTTTCATCCAGACAAGATTACTAGCGAGCAAAGATCAGCCTGGCCTCTTTATATATATCTAATTCTCACTTTGTGAAGATTTAAAAAAAATGCACAGTGGGGTCACCTGATCTCCAGACAACAGATAGGGCAGACATTTTTTTAACCTTGGGGCATACTCAGGTTTTCAGAAACTCCGAAAACTTAAGGTGTGTGTGTGTTTATGTTAATACCTTTGGAATGCCCTCTCCATTGAGGCTCGTCTGGTGCCTACCATAGAGTGTTTTAAGTGCCAATCCAAAACCTTTCTTTTTACCCAGGCTTCTAACTAACGGTTTTTATCTTTTTAGCTGTTTTTGTTGTTGTTCAGTCACACAGTTGAGTCCGACTCTTCACGGGCCCATGGACCACATCACGCCAGGCCCTCCAGAGTTTAATTTCATGTTCATTGCATTGATAACACTGTCTAACCATTTCATCCTTTGCCGTCCCCTTCTTCTTTTACCTTCAGTCTTTCCCAGCATCAGGGTCTTCTCCAGTGAGTGCTCCCTTACTGCTTTTGGTTTAAGATCTTTATTATGAATATTTTAGAATGCTCAGTGAGTGTTGTAGTGCTTATTTATTGAATGGTTTTGTTGATATTGATAAAAATGGTGTTTTTATGACTTTATAGTATTGTTTTTACTTGAGCAAGTATATCTCTTTTAAGAACAGGACTCTAAAGAGGTGGCACATACATTTTACATAAGTAAAATAAAGAACACTGAAAAACTAAAAAGCGTGTGGGGGGGAAAGGAAATTTTGGGTAGAATTTAGGGTTTCTGTAGCACCTGACATTGTGTGTCCCTTACCAGGATGAGAGGACCTGTCTGTACTGATACAGGCCACTTTGGGATACTATTGTCAAGAAAGTGGTATATATCAAACAAATTAATTAATGAAAGAAGAATGAAGTATACAGGTGAGAGAAATGAAGTACTAGGGAGGATGTTTAGGAGCAACTTAACAGTAGCTAAAGGAAATTATTCTCGGTGTAGAGTGTAAGACCTGAGATGGGAAATGTTGCTGGTTGTAGCTTCTATTGTCACTGCAGCATTGTAGCCTGGTGATCCTGAGGGGGCTGGCAGAGCTAGAGACACTGTGAGGCAGCTGACTTGTATGTTAAATTGGACTAAAGCTCGTAGTATATTCCATTGTGTTCTGATACATCATATAATACCCTTACATCCATTTGATAAATGGATGGAACACCTGACCTGGGCAGCTCTGTCCACACCCAGAAATGCCTGAAACTTTACAGTAATCAACAGAAGTTGTGCATTTAAGCAAAGGCATTTAAACTGATGCACACCTTATGTGGGTAGGTGCTCTGTTCTGTAGACTATTTGTGCTTTCAGTTCAGCAAAGTCTTAAGGGTGGAGCATGATTAAGGTATGGTAACTACTGGGTTAAGATTAATTTGTATGTCATAGTAAGCTTTTGGACCCTCAAAGAAATTTGTACTAGTCTAGCTGTTTAGGTAAACTGTGGGCAACACAATAATGTTTTATTCCGTCTTTTATACTGTACAGTGTGCTGGGTTTTTTATGTGCTTAACATATGATAAATATTTGTTACATTATTAAGCAGAATCCTAAATTAACCTGCATCAAAGCCTAGTGTAATCCTTCTAGGCAAGATGGGTATGCACACAGAGTCCTTACCCATGATGTGGAGGTATTTTTAATTCCAAAGAGTTTGGATATGTTCAACTATGTTAGTTTAATGTTCATCTTAAATTAAGAGAGGTTGACTTTCTCATACAGTTTAGAGAAGAAACAGATCTTCTGTAACTCAAGCATCATGTTGGCCATGTTATAGTTAGGGGGAAAATGATTTAAAAAAACAAAAAGAGTTTGGACTTTGTCAGAAACTGTGATGTTTAGGTTGAAATTTTCTTTCTGTTCCTGATCTGCAAATGGCTGTTATTTTTTACTCCACAGCATCTGTTCTGTCCTTTATTCCAGTCAGCCTTCAGTATTTCTAAAATCTGTATTCTAATCTGGTAGTATTTTATAGTCTTTTTATATGTGTGCCAATCACAGGTGGGGGTAAGTTTATTTCCGTATGAGAGGCTTTCTTTTCATTGTTCAAGTAATTTTTTTCTTTGTCTGAATAATCCAGATAAACTCCATTGGGGGTGTGTGTTAAAGTTAACCCATTATGGAGCAGAGGGAAGATTCTTTTGGCCGATGTGACTGCATCCAGTCACCATGCAGATGCTGCTTGGGTGCATACTTAATTGGGAAAATGATTTGTATTTTCAGTTGGGGGGAAACTGAGAAATTATGCTCATGGAAATATGTAGGGTTGCCAAGTCAATTTTTCTTACCGGTGGGGGCTCCGGGAGCCGTCCGTCGATGTGCGCACGTACGTGCCGCCAGCACGTCACCGGAAGTGACGCGCGACGTCAATCACATTGAAGGCGTAGAGTTTTCCCTCTGACGATCGGGGCCACGCCCCCAACGTGATTGATGTGGTTGCGTCACCTCTGGTGACACAGCCACGCTGCGCTTTGGGGGGCGGAGTTCCCACCGCGGCGGTAGGAATCGGGCCTCCGAAGCAGGGGTTTACCCGCCACCCACCCCCACTTGGCAGCCTTAGAAATATGTGTGATGCTCTGGGCAAATTGATGTATGCACGTTCATTACTCAATGAGTGTAGATAGTATGTCTGAATCATCCACACCATGGTAACTTTGAGACTAGACTATTTGTAAGACACTCTGTATCTAACAGGCAGTGATGTGCTCACTCCTAAAGAAATTTAGTTTGGACCCAGTACTGTTGAATAACTACTGGCCAGCCTCAAATGTACAGTTCTTGAGCAAGGTGATCAAATGTGTGGTGGCTGGGCAACTTCAGGTATTTATGAATGAAGCAGATTGTTTGGATCCGTTCTAGTCTGGTTTTAGGCCTGATTGTGGGACTGAAATGGTCTTGGTTGCCCTGGTGGATGAACCTTTGCTGAGAGATGGGAATAGGGATATCTCCTGTTCTGGATGGGCTTGTACTCCCCCTAAAGGAGCAGATTTGTAGCTTAGGGATGTTGTTGGACCTGAGCTTCTGTTAAATATATAGGTGGCAGTGGTGGCCAGAGGTACCTCAGACTGGGCTGCATGAGAAGTCAGCCCCGGAATCAGTTGTTCCCATGGCGAGCAGACTGCTCCCCGTGGACATAGCTTCTGGTGTGCAATTTCCCCCCATTTTTTAAAAATTTCTTGGGTCTATTGTACCCCCCCCCCCAATCAGGACTTCCTTAAAATCCCAGATCCGAATACCACACCAGTATCAGGATCCGGGTTTTTTTGGGAATCCCAATTTTTTTTTGTTCAACATATCTGAACTGAAAAAAACTGGGGGGGGGCAGGATTGCACACCCCTATGGCTCAGTATCTCTATGGCATAGGGATGCCAGCCTCCAGGTGGGACCTGGGAATTACAGTGCTTCTTCAGAATTTAGAGATCAGTTCCCCTGGAGAAAATGGAAGCTTTGGAGGGTGGACTCTGTGGCATTATACCCCACTGAGGTCCCTGTCTTCCCCAGGCTCCATCCCCAAATCTCCAAGAGTTTCCCAACCTGGATCTGACAACACTAACCCCCCCCCCCATTGCTGGTGGCCAGGGGGGAACTGTCATCTCTACTATGGCATCATCAGGTAATTTAGATTTAAAAATATAGAGCTGAGTATCATCAGCATATAGATTACAGCCTCCTCCAAATCCACAAATGATTCCTCACGAGACAAGCCCCACTCTGAAGAGAGTGGGTCTCCAACAGCAACCCCCTGAGAGTTGACCAATAAGGAATGATTTAAACCAATCCGTGGTAGAACTCTTAATCCCTGCTTCTACATACAGAGAGGAGTATGGAGGGAGCAATTGTGAATACCATGAAATGCAAGAAATACAGTTTGTATCATTTCTGCGTAAAACTCAGAATTACAAAATAAGCACAGTGACCATTCATTACATTGTATAGTTTAGGCCTGGTTGATACAATTAAAACTGTTGTAAAATTCTAATTTAATTATTTATTAGCCATTTATTTATGCTACAATAAATATTTGAAGTGCCACAAAACTCCTTTTAGCTTCCAAGGAAGGATAGCAATTTTAACATCCATTATAATGTATTCTGCCGTGGAGTTTATATTTATTCATTCAGGTATTTATACCTTCATTTTCTCCCCAGTGAAGACCCATAGTAGCTTATGGTATCATTTTCTCCTCATTTTCTCCTCACCACAACCACCCTGTGAGGTAGGAAAGGCTGAATTTGTATAACTGTCCCGAGATCACCCAGCAAGCTTCCATGGGTTCCCCCCAGATCTTAGTACAAAACTGCAACTACTAGGATGCATTGTTTATCTAAATAATAACTAGTGTATACTCAATGTCAAAGAAATTGGAACTGGAAAAAACCTAGGAAAACCTAGGAAATGGAACCTTATTTTCCACAAACCCTTGATGTGCTGATCAGGAGCTAATTGAGAGAAGGAGCAGCAGAATTACATCTGCATGGGGTTACAAGATAAATTGATGGAGTTTAAATTTTACACAAACCAGAAATGCCAGACTGCAATGTCTGGGCTGCTCAAATAGTGTAGTAGTGAAGGTGGCACCCTTAACTTAAAATTTCTAGGGCTTCTGGAGTATGAATGGAATTGTAAGTGCCACCCTTGAAAACTAACTTTCTTTGGGGGAAAAAACATTTTAAAGCACAAAACAGTATCCATCTATGGCTTATGGTGGCAAAACTTTTTCTTTCCATAGAAGTGCTACAGTGTAACAGCACTTGTGTTCAACATGAAACTAGCTTTAAAATACCCTTGAAAACTAACTTCTTTTTTTTGCAAAAAAAAACATTTTAAAGCAGAAAATGGGTTAATTTTTGATATTTTATTGGAACACACAGCATTTTGAGTTTCTAGTTTTGTAACTGGGTAGCAAATGGACACCTTACAGCACCCCAACACCTAATTTGTTACTTCTGAGCAACAATGCTTTCTTTTTTGACAATGGCCTCAGAAATGAAATTCCTGAGCACAGTGTATTTCAGAGTATTCACATGTTGCCATAGATATTATGGATTGTGTTCCAGCACACATTTTCAGTCAGGGAGTAAAACACATCACATGGAAAAGGACACTGAAAAGTCAGAATTGCCCAGTGGACCAACTTACCGAATTGGTAAAATGCAGATAATGATGGAGGTTAATTCTTATTTATAAAGCTGCTCAGCAATTCCTCTTGAGTAGAGAATTTTGTCGATTAGTATGATGACATGCTGTAATACGTGCTTTTTTTTGTTTGGATGTAGGAGCTGTGAGGGGCGAAATATCAGATACAGGACATGCAGCAATGTGGTGAGTGAAGCGTAATTCTGTGCCGGTGCTACTACGGTAGAAAGTCAGTCTTTGTATCGGGAAACAATTGGGTTCATGGCAGAGGGGATCTCTGCATAGACAAGAGACAAGAGACAAAAAATATAAGCGTTGGGTAGGAAGATCTAATACATGATTCTTCCTACATAAACCTTTTCATTAGGAATGCCATTATCACACAGTGTGTGTTCCCAATGCAGGGTCAATATTCACAAAGCCAGGTCCTCTAGCCGTTGAGCCTCCTATCCATAATAACAATAAAAATAATCTTGTGTCATCAGAAAGGATATATTTGTAGTAATATTTATGAACATTTTAAACTCTGTAATATAACAAAATCTGTATCAGTTAACAAAGTAAATGTCTTTCACAAATCACATTCCTTCTTTGCTCAGAATTACAGCTATAAGCTGAAAGAGAGCACGTCACATTTGGGTCCAATAGGGGTGGGCATTAAAAAAAAGGTTGCAAAACTTATCAAATGCCAATTAACAGGTGTCTAAATTTGAGGCCCCCTTTGATGTTGGTATAGCAGGCTGAATAGCCAGCGCTTGTCAGAGCTTGGAAGCTATGTATGGTTAGTAGTAGTAAGTTTTGCCAACGGTTGGTACTTGGAGGGGCACCACGAAGGAAGACTGGGGGTGGAAGCTATGCAGATGAAGGCAATGGCAAACCACCTATGCTCATCCCTTGCCTTTTAAACTCCGTGGTCTTGAGGTTGCTATGAGTCGATTGCAACTTGATGGCACATTCTCCTCCTCCTCTCCTCCTCATTATTATTATTGTTGTTGTTGTTGTTGTTATTGTTATTATTATTATTGTTATTATCAGGGGTCATTTCGTAGAAAAAGAGCTAGGGGGGACTCATTAGCATAACTCATTAGCATATGCCACACCCCCTGACATCACCGGAAGTGTGTCCTCCCCACAGCCGGCGGCGACCTCCAGCGGGCACCAGCAGGGAGCTCCAGGCCCCGCCCTCCCGCACCTCACCCGGGGGGATGGCGTCCCCCCACGTCCCCCCCAAATGACCCCTGGTTATTATTATTATATTGAGGCTGAGGCAAAGGCCAAATGGCCCAATTTGCATCCCCTCTGACTGGTCCTACACACACCCTTCCAGAAGGACCCTTTTGCCTCAGAGCAATGAGTACCTTACTGTATCTGTCTCTATTGAACAAGGGGAAAGCCCTAAATGTAGCTGTTGATTTAATACAAATATTATTCCCATCTGCATGGCTTTATGCTTCCACTTACTTTGCAGAGCTGCAGTGGAGTCTTGCTTGGGACACTGCAGTCTTTCTTTAGCCTAGCCAAGTGCAGTCCTCACTGACAGCAACTGGGGCTGCTTGCTGCTTTGTGGGTTGTCTTCCAGCTGTGAGGCACTTATGCTCTGCCAGGACATTGATGAGAGCAATCAGGTTAATTTGTGTCAGGCAAGAGCTATATTGTAGGCTCTGTGGAAGATGACATGAGAGACATGAAAGAGACCCTGTCAAAGCCAGTGGGATTCAGATTACTGTAACATCTCTTTTTGGGTTTGCAGGAGCATGCGCAACAGACAGGTCTCGCACTGCTACCCTCAGCCCAAAGGAAGTGGAATGTAATTTAATGCTGCTCCATGTCAGTTTGTTGTTGCTAGATCACCGAGCTGAGAAGCTGGGATAACACCTAGGCTGAAGCCCTTGCTTATTGAAAGAGCGGAACTTTTCCAAGACAAAGAATAATCTTTTCTTTTTAAAAGAAATGTTCTTTTTAAGATTGGCTCAAGCTTGGGGCAGTGAATAGGCTAAAGGTTCCTCTTCAAAATAAAAGTCCGCCGCTTGCTGTCCAATAGTGTCATCTGTAGGGTAGTGTCTGCAGAACAGGAACTGTGCATATTCACATTACATGGGGAGGAGAGGAGATGGTCTGTGGCCTGCAGCCACTAGTTAAGCTTTCTGTTGTAACCCCCTCAGAAGGACTCAGCAGTATATGAAAACAGCAGTATATGAAAACACATGACACGTACTTTGAGGCAATAGACAACTACCCCGTGCAGGAGTAAGCTTTCAGATGGCTCCTGGATAAATCGTGATTGGCTAGATCTACCTTTCAAGTCAAGGAGCTGCGGTGGCTCAAGTGGTTAAGACGCTGAACTGCAGGCTGTGGAAGGGCAGTAATTCAGCAGTTCGAGACCCGAGTTGCCGCAGGACGGAGTGAGCTCCCGTCTCTAGCTCCAGCTCCTGCCAACCTAGCAGTTCGAAAGCAAGAAATTGCAAGTGGATAAATAGGGACCACTTCGGTGGGAAGGTAACAGCGTTCCGTGCTCCTTGGTGTTTAGTCATGCCGGCCACATGACCACGGAAACGTCTTCGGACAGCGCTGGCTCTTCGGCTTTGAAACAAAGATGAGCACCGCAACCCTAGAGTCGGATTCGACTGGCTTTCGGGCAAGGGAACCTTTACCTTTACCTTTCACCTTTCAAGTCAGCTTCAACAAACTGGGTTTGGGTTGACAGGCTTAGGTTACCAGGACAGTTCTTACTGGTTGCTAAATAAGGGCCAAACTACAAGTGATGGTGGGCACAGATCCATCCCGTAGCCATTGACGCCATTTTAAACACATTTATAGTTCTTGAAAAATTGCCACGAGGCCCCGATCTGGTTCAGGTGTATGGTGTGGTTGTCCCTGGAGCTCTTGTCCCTTCCCCTGCACCATTCCAGGTGCAGAAACAGCCCCCCATGGCTGTTTGTACATTTGAAAAGGCATTGGGGGGGGACAAGAGCTCCTGGGGCTGCTGTGGTGCATGCCCAATCCAGATCTGAGCCTTGTAGAAATTTTTCAAGAACTACAAATTAAAATGGCGTCAGCAGCCACATGTTGGATTGTTTGTACTTTGTTCCCTATCCACTTTCACCACAGGGCTTGTTCAATATAGATACTCTTGGGACACTGTGATGAGACTTCTACTTCAAAAAAAATGTTTTGCATTCTTGGGTGGGTGGGTGTTAAATAAAACATAGCTAATATACAATTGGACAATATTTTAAAGTAATAGTTTACAGTCTGTCCCGAGGGCGGGCCACCCCAGGACTGGCTGCTGCCGCTCGGGACCCCAACGCTACCGGCTACCCCATCCCAGACCACGACAGAACCTACCGGACACCAAGGTTGACACACCGCAATGACAATGCATCCCTCAGGGCCTGGCGGAGCCAGTCCAGAGCGTTCAGACAACTTCACCCCTGAGAAGCAACTGGCCCCGTGGGGAAGCGTCCCGGGAAGCGAGCAGGGAACCGTGCCGGGCCATCGCCCAGAGCAGCTTGGGGAGGGAGAGGTGCGGGACGGCCACGGCCACTAGGGGTGGAGCCGGAGAGCTGGGAGGAAACCACACCCAAGGCTCATCGTCCCTGCATAAGAGAAGGGGGTGGGGCCAAGGAGGAGGGCGGAGGGCGGAACACAGGGGAAGACAGGTGGCACAGAGGGGGAATAAAAGGAAGAACGAAGGCAGAGGCCGAAGAGGATGACAAGGCACTGGCGAAACAACAGACAGAAGCTGAGAGAGAGAAAACGAACTGTCTGACCAAGCCGAGGGAGCACGTAGGGTGGTGACGTAACCTCCTCTCCTCCCGACTGTCTGAGGCCTCTGTAGTTCTCCCCCCCCCCGGGTGGTGGGGCACGGTGGCAGATAGCTCGCAGCAGTCAGGGACCAGCAATAGCGATGAGGGGTCATCCAGCTCGTGTGACACAGTCCATAAAATAAACAATTTTAAGGAATTTGCTTCAAGGAGGCAGGTACTACTAAATCATTACTTGTTGTCATATAGTTTACAGGGACTTTCTAGTAGCTGGTTAGCTGTCAACCAGTGAAAGGTTTTAACTAATTAATTATTGTGTTTTGGAGACCAGTGTGGTGACTGTATGACATCCAGTACACCCACGCTGATACTGGGTAATTCTTCCAAATATAAGGGGGAGGCAGTATAATAATTTCAGCCAGTGGAAGGTTATTTGGTTCACAGTTAAAAAGATCTTGGTCCATTGTGCTGTGCCTTAAAGCATTTCACAGTAGTGTGCAGTTTTGCAGCAGTTTTGCAGCACTAATTCAGCAACAGATAGGCTGAGTTCCGTTGTAGCCAACCATTTTAAGCACTCAGGCTTTGAGCTAGGTCCAGGGACAAAGCTTAGAAACAGATGTTTTTATTTCTTTGCACATTCCAAGTTTTGTCCCAAATTATCCAGCTGATCCTCTAGCTAAGCCTAGAAGTGTTGAGTTGGTGCTGTTCCCTCAACGCAAAACACTCTAAAATCTGGACTTTCTGGACTTGTGAGCCTTAATTACTTTCAGGATGGCAACCTCTGTGATGATGGTTATTGATCAGAAAACCAGGCAACAGTCATCTCTTTGCAGAACTCCTTGTATTTCTTGTTTATGCAGTCGTCTCCTTAAAAATATAGCTGTGGCTATTAAAAGGTAGTTGTTTTATTTAAATGAGAAGGGGGGGAGAGAGAGAATGACAGCAGGAGTGAAGTGTGCCTGTGAGCCAGGTCACACAAGATCAACTAGAAGCAGCTATCAGTTTTGGTAGCTGTGACAGGCACAACCCCACAATGGTCCTTATGGCAGTCCTGGTGCCCTATTGCCATTAGTCAGCCATTTACCCTCCTCCCCCTGTTACAGATATCTTCAGGAAGCAGAGCTCAGGGACAACAAAGTTATTCTTTCTCTTTTGCTGACTTCAGTAGTGCCTGTTGCTGAATCAGTCCAGAGATGTCTGTGGTCTGGCTTGGGGGAAGAGAAGCACAGTTCCTTCACCATCCCCTGAGCCTGCCTTGGCGGGGAGGGTGAGGTACAAATAGGGTTGCCAAGTAGACTCACCCCTCGGAGCGGGGGAGCCTCGTCGGGGTCCGGGAGTTTGTAAGGGACGCACGAGAAGTGACAGGAAGTGACGTGCTACGTGCTCACATTGGGGGCGTGGCCCACATCGTCAGGGGGAAAACCATATGGTCACACAAGATCAACGCGGCGGAAATCGGGCCACCGAAGCGGGGGATTCCCCGCCCCCCAGGCCCATTTGGCAACCCTAGGTACAAATCAAATAAATAAATTAAATAAATAAATAATATTTTCCCCTTCTAATAAGAATATGTGGTAGGGGAGCAAATTATATTATGAAGAGAGACAATCTCTTTTTATTACTAGATTAATTCTGTGTGGAAGATGCCATAATTAATAATGGCCACGCCAATGCTCCTCAGGCCATACGTCTCAAAATCCTGGTAACAAGTGCAGTAACTAAGGCTTGTATACTCTAGAATTGCCAACCTCCAGGTGGTGGCTGGAGATCTCCTGCTGTTACTGCTGATCTCCAGACAACAGAGATCAGTTTACCTGGAGAAAATGGCCACTTTGGAAGGTGGACTCCGTGGCATTATATCCAAAGAAGTTCCTCCCCTCCCCAAACCTCGCCTTCCTTAAGCTCTGCGCCCCTCCCCCCAAATCTCCAGGTATTTCCCCATGTACTTACCTGGTACCCTTAGCCATGGCACCTGGATAGGCTGACATTAGTCAGGGCCAAAGCTGGTGTACATCCCAATTTATAGTGAAGTTTCTCATAGGGATTAGCTCTTCTTAATAGCTGCAAGTGATAAATCAGGCCTTTTAAAATATGTTCCCATATTTGATGCCAGTACAGAGAGCACTAGGAGCTGCGGTGGCTCAAGTGGTTAAGACGCTAAACTGCAGGCTGTGGAAGGTCAGTAGTTCAGCAGTTCGAGACCTGAGTGTGCCGCATGACGGAGTGAGCTCCCGTCTCTAGTTCCAGCTCCTGCCAACCTAGCAGTTTGAAAGCAAGAAATTGCAAGTAGATAAATAGGTACCACGTCAGTGGGAAGGTAACAGCGTTCCGTGCACCTTGGTGTTTAGTCATGCCGGCCACATGACCACGGAAACGTCTTCAGACAGCGCTGGCTCTTCGGCTTTGAAACGGAGATGAGCACCGCAACCCTAGAGTCGGATTCGACTGGCTTTCGAGCAAGGGAACCTTTACCTTTACCTTTACAAAGAGCACTGAAGTTGGCTATCTTGTGTCTTGTGGACATCATAATTTCTTGAATTTTACTGCCCATTGCCCCAGATGCCTTCGTGGAGAGAAGCAATTTATGAGTATAACTCTAGGCTAAATATCAGCCTGCTTAGACTGGGCCTATAGAAAAGGCAGCGTAAGTCTCCAAATAGCTTATAGATGGAATTTCTTTGTCTACTACAGAAAATCTGTCCCCAAACCTTTCCTTCTCTATGTGTATGCTTCAGAAATAGCCCAGCAACTCCACAGACTGGGGGAAGAGATAAATCACCTGTGGGAAATAGCCAGGTCTTCATGATGAAACGGATGCCCACTGCTGGTAATCTACACCTACATATAGATTGCATATATCAAACAGCAGGAGTGAGAACTGAGTAGCAGTTGTGGAAACGAAAAGAAAGCTATCCAGTACCATAACACACTGACAAACAATCATATTTAGGTACCCTAAATACACATTTGTTTTTCATTTGCAGCACATAGTGAATGGCTTTCCCCCCTTTAAGGTTACATTAATGTTGACCACATTGCCTTAGCAGTCATATTTTGTACCTGGGGGAAAGCAGCTCTTTTCCCTGATAGTGCATTTATATCTGTTACAACTGTAGAGCTGTAATAATCAAACCAAGTCACCTGGAAGAGTCCAGCTAAAATAAGGTGAAATGGACAGGAGGCATCTCCAGATGTTTCTCTCACGTTTGCTGCAGCTCTCTTCTCCAGCCCTGTACCTGTTGTGTGCGCAGATAGTGTGTCGCTAAACACACATTGTGTGAATGGGACCATGCTTCTTGTTGCCACCTCCAGCCTCCATGCATTGATTGGTTCTGTCCACACAAAGTTGATCCATGTGTAGAGGTTGTGAATGGGGACAGTGGATGTGATCCCTGTCTCACACATGCACACCCATTTATTCTAAACACATCCCAAATATATGTAAAAGGATATCTTTATCTGGCCACTGTGGGGAACTCCGAGGCTGTGATCCCTACTTTCTAGAGTCTTTGGAGTTTGTTTGTGTGCGTGCCTTCTGCTGTGCACTAGAGCCCATTTTGGGGCAGGATGTTTTAAATTTTTTAAAACCACAGTACCGCTGTCTCTCTGCAGCAAAGCTACCCCCTCTCCCATTGGTTGCATATAGATGAAATGTCATACTAATGGTTATAGGAGACGTACAGGTGCATCCGGCAATTGGGGACTTAGTATGCACTTAGGGAGTAATTTGAGTGTGTAGAAAAATCTTGAAGGTATGATGTGATTTTCACCATGTAGTGCTAAGGTATACTTACCTGTAATGTAAACTAATCTCAAACCCGTAAACCCAAAGGCCACCACATCCCACACAACTGTGCCTCCCAACTGCATGCCCTGCTGCAAGGTGAGGTAGCTAGTCACTTCAGACTAAGAAAGGCCCCGGTCACACGGGAGGATTTGCCCCGCAAGAGGGATGGATCGGGGGCGCATCAAACGGGTGCGATCACACCGCAACATCTGGGAAACGGAGCGCACCCATCCCCGATCCGTCCTTTCCGGGGGGAAACGCGCAGCAAAAAAGAACCTAGAAAAGAGCACTACCTACCTGAAACTCCGCAGCAAGGGCGGCCGTGGGATCGCCGGCGCGCCTGTCTTCCGCAGCATTCGAGGCTCCCGAGCCGGCTGCCTCGCTCTTCATTCTGTGGCTTCCCCCCCGGCATCTGATCGTGCCAGGGAGCAACTGAGCGGCGGCTTGGGGGATCTGTGTGATCCTGCCGCCGCACGTCTATTTTGATGCGGCTCAGATCAGCTGTGCTTTGGCCGTGCCTATTCCCCCCGTGTGACCGGGGCCAAAGTCTATCTTGCTAATGAAAAGTGCATACTCTGTTGGATGCATGTAAAGTGTACAAGCATGGCCTGAGGGTTGCTATGTCTTTTACTGGTCCTGTTTCTTTCACAGAACATTTCTCCAGAATTCTACCTGTATGCTAGGGAAAGCTTTGCCCTGACCTGCACAGCCCAAGCTAGACCAATTTAATCAGATCTCAGAAGCTGAGCAGGGATGGTCCTGTTTAGTCTTTGGATGGGAGACCATCAAGAACCATCAAGGAAGTCCAGGGTCACGACGCAGAGGCAGGCAACGGCAAACTACTTCTATTCATCTCTTGTCTTATAAGCCCTATGGGGTTGCCATAATTCTGCTGCAACTTGATGGCAGTTTCCACCAGGAAAAGCTTCACCTGCTAAATTCCTGTAGGACCAGGAACAAGGCCAGAGGAAAAGTTGGCAATCGTGATGATCCTTGTATGATGTGATACAGCTAAGTGGTTGCAGGATCTAGCCAAGAAATTCTTATTCTGGCTACAGGAAAGAGCTATTTGTGTTCTGAATTGTGGTAGAAACCTGAGGGGACAAAAGCCCAACCAAATATGTCTGAAGCCATTTTAGAATGTTGGAGGGAAAATATCTTTTGTTGTTTCTTGGAAAATGACTCTGAATGCAGTAAAAGAGGCACATTTTTATAACTTACTATGTTATTATATACCCTTTGGTAAGAAAAGTAAACAAAATCTTTGAAAGTGACTCACACATTTCTTGGCTCGAGAGGCCCTCTAAAGCTGGTTTGTCTGCCATATCGTAGACCCATAAAAGATGGATTTTAAAAAATTGTTCTTTCAGCCCTTTCTTTCCTGGAGATTCACCCTTAGTTGCCAAACATTTTCTATTTTTAGGGACAAAATGTCACTAATTCCCTCTTCCTGAAAGTAATCCTTTTTTTAGTTCTTCATTTACAATCAGAACCATCCATCCACCGCATGACCTGAATTTCCATGCTTCCAGATATTCAGTTAATACTTTTTTGCAAGTTCATAGAGTCAGAGGCCATCTGGTACAACTCCATTCACAGGAGTTGGATCATCCACACTACAAGTTTAAAGAATTAATTTGGTAAAACAAACCAGATGGTTATAAGCAAGTAAACTATGGTTCAGGTCAGAAGGAATATATCCTGTATTTCCCACCTGGCATCACATTCCAGGTCATATTTTAAAATAGGTGCCCCAGAACATATCTCCAGGTCCTACATAAGGCATTGCTGTCTCATCCTATAATTCAGGAGGGGTTCTTGATACATTAGGTTGTAGCAAATACATAATGAGGAAATGTTTTTTGTCTTTAATGTAAAACAGAAACAGAAGTATGTACTCCTCCTTAAACTATAGTATGTATCCTTCTCAGGATTGCCAAGGATGGCCGGGCAACCAACAGGAGACTGGGGGTGGGCAGGAGACTGTGGTGAAACCATAGAGTTTCTGGAGAGTCCTAGAGAGGAGTGACATAACCTCCAGGTCTTTCCTGGAAGTGTCATCATGGCAACCCCAAACAGTAATTTTTTTAAGATTATTTTTCTCCTGCTGACCACAGCAGCAGGAAAAGTGAGACGGGGGCAGGGGATTCTGTGCTCCTGGTGGGGGCTCAGCAGTCCTAGCCCTTCTTCCTCAGTCACTTATTTGGAAAAACTTTACCAGAACACAGCACTGGACACCACTTCTCAGAGTGCCTTGCATCACTTTGAAGGGAATGAGTGTTTCTTCTTCTTTTTTCAAGTAATTTTTTATGGCAATTGCTTCTAATGCAGTGGAGCAGTGCTGTAGTTTGCGAGGAATTCTGGAGAAACATGTCAAGTAAAATTTGTAAGGTACTCCCCAGCACACCCCAATGCCCCCACAAAACCTCCTCTGAACTTAATTTTTCCTATGTGGGGTGTCATGTTCCCAAGGTCACTCCACCCCCAAGGTATTCCAACTTCTTCCAGTCTCACAAATTACTAACATGGAGGCAGGGTGGGAAGAGGGGAGGTTCTATTTTAATGGTATAAATCATTTTAATAGCAGAATCCACACTTATTGTCACATAACATCCAGTAGGCCCAGTTGCACCTACCTGCCTCTAGGCTGAAGATCGGCTCCCAGGCACAGGCCCCAATCTAAGGCCCCATAGTTTCTGGTTCTGACCACTGCATTCTTACTTCAGGGTGAGGCTCTGAGGCAGTTGCTCCTCCAACATGTCTGAAGACGTTGAAACTCTGAGACAAAAATACTGCTGCCCTTGTCCCTGGGGAGGTCTGTAAAGCCTTGCTGGCTGCCCTGGTCAGAGGTTTCCTTCCCTTACCAACCAGCTGCCTGTTCTCCCTTGTCTAGCTCCTCCTTTGATCTTTCGTCCACCCACTTCATGCTCTCGTACATACATAGGCTGATTTCACACTAGAGCTGCCTCGCTGTTGCGCCACTGTTTGCCCCGGTTCTATTGGTCAATTTCACACCCGAAGCCGCGCGGCTGATTTTGATCCGCGGCTTTGCCCGATTTCCTCCGCAGTTCTGTTGATCCTCAAAAAACAGGATCATGAAACTGTGGGAGAAATCAGGTGAAGCCACGGGTCAAAATCAGCTGCACGGTTTCGGGTGTGAAATTGACCGATAGAACCAGGGCAAACGGTGGCACAACAGCGAGGCAGCTCTAGTGCGAAATCAGCCATAGAATGTGTCCTCCTTGAATAGCCCTTATACAAATATCTAACACAATTTACTTTTGTTCACCTGGAAAAAACTTTGAAAGGACAGAACTACATTACACAAACGAACACATGAAGCTGCCTTATACTGAGTCAGGTCTATTAAGATCATTAATGTTGGTTCTGACTGGCAACAGCTTTCCAGGGTTTCAGGCAGATGTCTTTCACATCACCTGCTATCTGATCACTTTAACTGTAACCTGGGACCTTCTGCAGGCAAAGCAGATACTCTGATCCTGAGCTACTACTAAAAATGGCATACCTCCCATAAAGTTGTTCTCATCTCTCTGTACACTTTTGGCAGACCTACCGTTGTTGTGGCATCACACTATGACTTTCCCTGTTCCAGGTCCATGTCATTGGCTGCCACTGATATATGTGATGTCATGCCTAAATAATAGGAGAAGGAAGAGGGTTATGGGGATTTCTCACTCCTTTCCCTGTAATGTTTGGGCAGTTCTTAAATGAGCCAGCCACATGTTGAGCATCAGAAGTAGTTCAGGCCTACACCAAGACATTGTGTTGTGATTTCATTAAAGTTAATGAAATAAGCTGTTATGTATTACTAGTGCCACATGTATGAGATCACATTCTCATATTCTTTATTAATCCAGAATAACTGCCCTTCTTCTGGTGGGAATTTATACATTAGATTTCACACTTCAACCATAAGTATTTGTATAGGCAGAAAACTCTACCCGTGTACCACTCTTAAACCACTGTATGACCCGTGGCTGAAGGGTATTAACTAATCCTTATAACATCCTCTTGAGAGAGTTTACCTGTGGCAGAGTAGGTTAATGAGGGTGGAATTAATACTTATTGTTCAGTTTTATTGCCTCAGTGAAGTACTCAAGGTACCTTTATCACAAAGGAATGGCAGGATGAATTAATTGAGGCATACATTTCAGACATAGAAATTATCAGCACATTTCCCCCTTAAGCTCTTTAGAAATGTGCCATCATATGGTAAAATCAATACTTAGATATGTATTCTTCTCCCATCATCCTCAGCTTACCTGTGGCTTCTGTCACCCTTGGAAAATATGAATGACCAAACTGGAAGATCCTATAGTTATTTGGGAAAGGAATCTGTTAGTCATGGGAGATGAAACTTTTTAAAAAAATGAAATTTATTAAACTACTTTATCAAAGAGATGGGGAAAACAGCTATATTAGTAAAAGGATCTGTCCCTCTGTCGTCCATGGCAGGTACAACTCCTCAGAAAATAAAGTTACTCTCCTCAAAACTGGCCACAGGCTTCAGGGTGATTGTAGAAAATGCAGTGCTAAACATGAAATGAATTGGAACATCCTGGCCAATATAATACCCAACCCCCACAGACAGTTTTTTCTTTGAAAGTTATGTTTGTCTTTGGCAGGTGTAAGTCATCTGAAAGTAAAGCTAGGTCAGAGCCTGTGTGGGGTAATGGTTAGACTGTCATACCAGGATCCAGGATATCCAGGTGTGAATCCTCACTCTGCCAAAGAAGGTTCACCCAGTCACACCCTCTAAGCCAGACCTAAGGGTTTTGTGAGGATGAAATGGAGGATCGGAGAATGGTGTAAACTGCTTTGGGTAGAAAGACAGAATATAACATTTGTTATAAATCTGATTTTTCCCCCTTACAGGTTGCCAACAAAAAATTATCACTTTTACTGTTGCTATTTCTAGATGAGTATTTCTGTAGATCTTTTGGCAGGAGGCAAAACTGTTCATTTGGTATTCAAACTAATGGCAAATAGTTCAAGTGCAGGGATTTAGAGGGTTGGCAAGTGGGGCGAGCAGGGGCAGAGCTTCTGTACTGCATAAGTACATCATCAAAGGTTTTAACCAGTACAGCCTTCCAACTGAGCATAAAAACAAGAATATCAACACTGAGTGATCCTAATCCTACTTCTAATTATTTTGCTTCCAGTTCCATCCTCTGTCCGACTCCTGACCATAATGAGTCCAGTGTGGGGACATCATTTTT
Source organism: Gekko japonicus (assembly GCF_001447785.1). Lineage (NCBI taxonomy): Eukaryota > Metazoa > Chordata > Lepidosauria > Squamata > Gekkonidae > Gekko > Gekko japonicus. The sequence continues at coordinate 1,032,314 of NW_015177021.1, read as the reverse complement.
TTTTGGGGGGGGGGAAGCCATCAATTTCACCAACACGTGGATCTCTAGTTTCAACAGCCAGTCTTGTATCTGGGTGTATTTTTTTGCTTCCATTTTCTAGCAAAGACCAATCTGGCAGCAGTAATAATGTTCAAATAATAATATTTGAAGATTTCTAAGAATGTTGGATACATAATTTAACTCTAATGTCTCTGGTTTGCAGGGAACTTGTTTTCCCAGCCCAGCTGATACAATCCTTACTACTTGCTTTGAATAACTGGAGGCACATGTCCACCATGTATGGAAGAAGTCAGCTTTATCTGCTCCACAAAAACCAGCACTTTCTACCCATAGTATTATAGACTTTTTGCCAATGTTAAAATGTTAAATGCCACCTATAGATCATTTTCATCAGTTCTTCTCTAAAAGAGAGACAAACTGTAAAGGTACTTCAGTAAGTAAATATGTATTCCATTTTATATTCTCCATGCCTTTTCCTTTTCCTTTTCTTTTTATGCCATCTTATAAGGAAGTTTTGAACAGGTTTGAGAATTCTATACATTTTCAAAAGAAAATGCTTCTCAAACATTAATAACAGGTTCTCAAATTTTGATACAGGCCTCAGAATAAAATGTCTTCCGTATCATTCTGCACAAACAACCCTTGACTTGCAGGAGCTCAGATTCTGTGATGAGAGGATTATTGTGATCTTTCATGTCATTATATGGCATTCACTGAGCCCTAAAATCTTTCACTTCCTCAATGGGGGAAAGTCTGGACCCAGCTCATCAATCATGTCTCCATTCACAGATGCTAAGGGGGAGATTCCAGGTGACACTTTATCCTTAACCTGGTCGCGTACATTAGGTATTGCATACATCACAAATTTTGAACAGGTTTGAGAATTCTATTCATTTTGTAGTAATATTTAGTAATATTATTGTAGTAATATTGTAGTCATATTTTCTGTTTGCTGTCTTCACAAGGGCTCTTGTCATTGGAATCCAAATCAGTTTTGTACTGAGATCAACCTACTTTAACTCCCTGAATTTTCATCTCCTCCCTCTTCATAATTGGTAATGATTTCAAATTGGTAATGATTCCTGAGCCGGCCTGGCTGGGAGGGCGGGGTAGAAATCTAATGAATAAAATAAATAAAATCAAATCAAAGAAGAGCAGAAAGAGGCCATCCTTGATTAACACCTCTTGTGATCTCTGTGGAGACAGACCGCCATTTATGCTGACTGTAGCAAAAGATTGTGAGGCAACGAGAGATTCTAGCAAAATCTGTGTTCCACACTCTTGAATGCTTTTTCAGTGTCTAGGAGCAGGAAAACTGCCTTAATTTCTTCCTTACTCGTTTCTTCTTTATAACTTGTTAGCAACCTCAATCAAGTTAACAGTCTTTCATATATTTGTAGTAATAGATTGACCAGGTATGAAGCTAGTCTGGTTAGATGATATATCTTTAATATATATGTAGCCTTCCGGTGGTTTGCTAGTACAGATGTCAAGTTTTTGTAATCTAGATTCAGTAGGCTGAGGGAATGGTACAAGGCAAGATGTTCAAATGTTTAGGGATCACAAGATCTCTACTCTCTGCCCATGTTTTAGGGAGCAGTTTGGATTAAAAAAAACGTCATTGATGGCTTATAGCAGGGATATTTGTATTGCTTGCAAAAAGCTCTTATAAAACTGAGGGGTGAAACAGTTGGGTCCAGATGCTTTGTTCAGTTTAAGGTTCTGAATTGTCATTGCTGCTTCTTGCAAAGTAATCCTTTCATCTATTTTCTTTTCCTCATCATTGGTTAATGTGGGGATCTTAAGTTTGCTTTAAAAGTTCTTAACCTCTGTGTTTGGGTTGTTAAATTTATATATAATGCTTGTCAATATTCAGTAAAACATTAATGACTGAATTAGTATTTGAAGTAGGAGTGTGCAAAAAAAATTGTATTTTTCAGGTTTGGGTATACTGAACCCAAAAATTGTTGGCATTTTCTGATATTCCAGAATCTCAATATTGGTATGGTATTTTGATTCGGAATTTTGCTGAAATCTCATTTTTTGGCTTTTATTATACCCTAGGGCAGGGGTGTCAATCATGCAGTCCGTGGGCCGCATCTGGCCCCCACAGGTGTTGTATCAGACCCACAAGCAACTGGCTGCCATCTGCTTTACTTCTCCCTCTCTCTAGCTTTCTTCTATGACACAGCTTGCTTTGCCATTCTCTCTCATTTGCACAGCAGAGCCAGAGAGCAAAGCCTCTCTTCCCTCCATTGGCTGAGGCTCCTCCCTGTCCTCTTCTCCTGGGCATGCTTTGCCCAGTTCCCTCAATCACAGGGGAGAGATACAAAGGAAGTGCCTTTAAGGCCAACAAAGTTTAATTCAAGGTATGAGCTTTTTGCATCTTCTCTCTTTTCTACTTGCAACCCCTATCAATCTTCCAGCTTTTTATCTCCAGAAGGTGTTTAAAGGGACTGCAATCCTTTTAAACACCCTTTAACTTCAACTTTCCAGTGGTCATGAAAAATCCCAGATATTTTTGGGAGTTTTAGGGCTCGGCCATTTCCGATAGCCCCAAAATAACCAAATCTACATCTGGCTGAAAGAATATCCAGAAAATACGAATAAGGCATTTTTTGGCTCAGATTTAGCTAAATGCATACCCCTAATGTGAAGATGTTAACCCTTTTTCATTTTTATACCCACAGTTGTTTCTCTTGCTTATTTCTTTCTTAGCTTTGCAGCAAATGGTCTTGGCTTTGTATAAGCATTTTTTATTTATAGATACAGAGTCAGTTTGTTCAAGTTGACTTTTCCAATGTAAATGAATTCAAGAGCAATTCTTTCTGGTTATTCTTAGGTTGTCTTTCTAAGCTAAGTATTTTTTTGCAGATACTCATTCCTCTCTTTCTGCCTCTTTTTTTATAATGGTACGAAGATGAGCTAATGTCAGTCCCCCTAAAATAAAGTTTTGGTGCTTCCCGGATATAAACCAGGGAATTCTTGAACTGGGTATTTATTATGAAGATCTTTATATAATTTCTACTAAATTTTAGAGTTGTTCATCAGTTTATTACTTATACACTAGGACTTCTTGAAGGAGTGTTGGTATCTAATGGTTAAATAAATCGGGGTATGGTCTATATATATGAAACAGCCCCCTGCTGCATTAATTCTTTTTGCTTGAGATCAGAAATAGATCAGTCCTAGGTATTGTGAACATGGAGATAGTATGTAAAATCCTTCTTAGACAGATGTGCAACCTCCATATATCTATTAATTGAAAATAAGTCATAGTCTTTTGAAATAGGGAGCTGAGTGATCTCCCCTTGTTTTCTTTCATGCTGGTTCTATAGAGATATTTCTCCATGTCTGCACTAAAATCTCCTACTAGGATGAGGTTGCTGTTTGTGAAACCAGTTGTTGGCAGAGGGTACTTGTAATTGAAATATACTGTTATCCTGAAATATTTGATGCATTTCTAGCAATGGATGCTCGACAGAGGGTCATGCCTGTGGTTTTGGATCTAAAGGGTGTATAGTTTGTTTGATGAGGCAATAGGGTAGCACTGTACAAAAGGTGTTACAAAGTTGCTTGGATAAGGTGCTGGAGACTGTGGTCTGTACTACTGTGTATACTTTGTTGTTGGTTAGATCCTATTGTGTAATTTTGCATCATTTAATGTGTCTTGTTTACACTTAAGCTCTTCTTCAGTTCTGATTTTAGACTTCTTCTGGTTGCTTCTAGGTGAACTGACTCACAAACTAAAGTTTGTGAGAAATTTTGACTGGTTCTGCTTTGCAAAGCAAAGTTCATGGCAGGTCGACCAGCATGAACTTTCTACAAACTTCCAAGTTGTTTGTGGAGGTTTGTGCGAGTTTGTTATTGGATACATTTCCAGACAGACTACCCTCTCTCAATCAAAATGTTTACCAGACTTGGGGGGGGGGGGATTCTCCAGGATTGGAAATACTCTGGTCAGTTTCAAACTCGTCATGTCAGTTTCAAAAGGTTTTTTTCTCCTGTGCTGGAGGTGTTGTATTCCCTTCCCATTTCCTTGCACATAGCTTGCAAAATCCACCCTCTTGCTTGGATCTGTTGTAACTCTGTGAAGTCCTTTTAAGCTTGCAGTGCCAGTGGCACTGGGTTCTGCAGGGCATTCTGCACACTGTAACTGCAGGGATTGTCTGGTTTGACATTAGTTTCCCTTTGCTTGCATTGCCATAGAGGCACTGAATTATTCTGGGGCTTGTAAACTCCCCCCCCCCCCAGCTTGGAGTGTCATCATGTGCTTCCCTTTTGTCCTGTTGAGCTTGCATTGCCACAGTGGCACTGGGTTCTGCTGGGAGGGTTTACTAAAAGGAATGACAGGATTGTTCATTGGAAACAATGGAACAGAATCAAAGGCCCATTGGAGAGGAATGCCAGTTGACTTGCATTGGCTCTATTGCAATATATTACAACACAAAATAGTTGCAATGAAAATGAAGAGTGAATTTTCATTAATGTCTCTGGGCCCAGATAAACTGCTCTGGGACTGGAATGACAGCTCCCTTGGTGGAATGACAGCCCCTAGGAATAGTGTTCTGAGACAAGTTGCAGAGTAGAATGACAGCCCCTGGGAGTAGTAGTTTCCAGGTTCCTACCAGGAATTGCACCATTAACTTCTTTCTATGGCTGCTGAAGTACACATAAAGGAACAACCTCTGCTATTGTACCTTTCATCATTAGCTGCTAACGATACCAGCAGATGGTTAGCCTGCCCAGAAGAGTCCTGCCAGGGCAACTTCACATCAGAATACTGCATGGTGTTCTGTTGCAACTGCAGACAGTGGTATCATGCAGCTTGCCTACCAGCCACCATCAACTTGCCAACATATTTCATATGCAAACAGTGTACACATTAGAGATTATAATAAACAATTTTGTTCAACAGGCGGCCAGGCTTCTGATGGGTTTCCCCAGGTGGGAGCACATTCAGCCTGTGCTAGACACTGCACTGGCTGCCAATAGCATACTGAATTTGCTTCAAGGTGCTGATTCTTAGCTTTAAAGCCCTATATGGCCAGGGTCTGACATACCTGATGGACTGCCTTTCCCCATATCTACCCCAGATAGCACTACGGGCAGGGTCACAAAACAGACTGACCCTCATGGGCCCCAAAAATGCCAGGCTTGCTATTACCAGGGCCAGGGCCTTCTCAGTGGCGGCTTCGTACTGGTGGAATGAGCTCCCGGAAGAGATCAGGGCCCTGTGGGATCTTCTACAGTTCCGCAGGGCCGGCAATACTGAACTCTTCCACCAGGCCTTTAAATAGGAACCGCCACCACACTAACAGCTTTAATTGGCCCTTGCTTTTCGACACCTAGCCTGTGCCTCCCGTTTGTCAGGAAGATCTTGAGCAGAATGATGGTGAGATCTGTGTACACTCTTATATGCCATCTTATAACAACTATTTATTATGCGGCACTTTATAAATTATGACTGTTTATGGTTGACCTGTTTTAGATGATTTTATGTGATTTTAATTGTATTGTATTTACCAGTGTAAGCCGCCCTGAGCCTGCTGTAAAGTGGGGAGGGCAGGGTATAAATCAGATAAATAAATAAACAGTTAATACTGTATGGGTAGGAATGTGTGTTGAGAGGTGGATGTCAGGGATGTCAAAGGGAAGGCTGAAAGCAGAGAACTGTTTGGCTTTGCTTGAGGTACTAGTGAGCCAGAGGCAAGTAGCTTGATGGGCCATAGAGAGATCAGATACTGAAACCTTCATATAGGAAAGGACAAATAACCTAGAGCAGGTGTCCCCAGTGTGGCGCCTGTGGGTGCCATGGTGCCCACCAACACTTTTCCTGGCACCCACCGAGTGTTTTTAGAAAGTGAGTGGGGCCAGATAGGACTTCTGACTGGCAGTGCAGATTTTTTAAAATAATTCCTTTAGCAGCAGCTGCCATCACATCTCAAGGATCTTCACTGTGTGACCAAAGGCAAGCTGTGGTCATCCTTTTCTGGCTGGCTCTGTCTCCTGCAGCAGTCATTTTGTGGCAGTGCCAACCATGCTGTGTCAAAATTCCAAAGGTGCCTCCAGTCTCAAAAAGGTTGGGGACCCCTGAACTGGAATATGAAACAGGATTTTTCACAGAGAGCCCCTGGTTGGGGTGCTGTGGGGCACTGGTCAACAGAGTGGGCAAAAGTGCATGAGGAACCCAAATAGCTTGTGACGTGTAATGGGAACATGGAAGACAGGAAGGAAGCAGAACTGGACGCTGGAATTGGAAGGGGGACAGGGGCAAGATTTATACTTGTCAACAGAGGAGGTGGCTGACGCCAATATCATGACTCTGCAAGGAAATAGAGCCGCTGACAGGCAGGACCACTATTTAGGTGGAGCTGATGGGTGAATAACTACACACCTAACATTAATTAAAATGTAAGGGATTTCAATCCAGAATACCGAATTTATTTATTTATAGTCAAGTTTATACCCCGCCCTCCCCGCAAAGCAGGCTCAGGGCAGCTTCCAACAACAAACTCAACAATACAAACTAAAAACATAAATAACAGAATTAAAACACAGCATTTAAAATAGTACATTACAAAATATCAGAATACTGGCAGCAGTTAAAAATCAAACGAATAAAGTTCTTTCCAACTAAGTGCTTCGATGTTATTCCACATAAAGTGTTTAGATGTCATAGTACATTACAAAATATCAGAATACTGGCAGCAGTTAAAAATCAAACGAATAAAGTTCTTTCCAACAAAGCGCTTCGATGTTATTCCACATAAAGTGTTTAGATGTCATTCTGTTCATTCTTGAGGCAGCTGCTCAATGTTAACATTACGGGCTGTGCATTAGGGCAGCGGCGGCAGCCCCTAATTGTATGCCTGGCAGAAGAGTTCCATCTTGCAGGCCCTGCGGAACTGTGAGAGGTCCCGCAGGACCCTGATCTCCTCTGGGAGCTTGTTCCACCAGGTGGGGCCACCACCGAAAAGGCCCCAGCCCTAGTAGCAGCTAGCCTGGCCTCCCTCGGGCCAGGGAGGGTCAACCGATTTTGAGGCCCAGACCACAGGGCTCTCTGGGGTATATACGGAGAAAGGCGGTCCCGTAGGTATGTTGGACCCTGGCCATATAGGGCTTTAAAGGTAAGAACCAGCACTTCGAAGCGAATTCGGTATGCTATTGGCAGCCAGTGCAGTGTCCTCAGCACAGGCTGGATGTGCTCCCATCTAGGGATTACAGTTGCAGCACCCTAATTCTAATCCCTGGAGCCATCGTTCCACTCTGGGGTCTGTCATTCCACTCCTAGAACACTTCTGCTACTCCCAGGGGCCATCATTCCAGTTGGGGACAGCACTGTGATTCCAGTCCCAGAACACTTCTGCTACTCCCAGAGTCCGTCATTCCAGTTGGGGGAGGGGTGTAATTCCCATCCCAGAATACTTCTGCTACTCTCGGGGGCTGTCATTCCACTCTGGAACCTGTGATTCCTGTCTCAAAACAGTTCTGCTACTCCCCGTGGCTGTCATTCCAGTTGGGGAGGGCTGTCATTCCAGCCCCAGAACACTTCTGCAACTCCCAGAGGTCATAATTCCACTCCCAGAACACTTTTGCTACTCTCAGGGGCTGTCATTCCACTTGGGGGGCTGTCATTCCAGTCCCAGAGTACTAATTCTATTTCTGGGGACCTTCTTTCCACTCTGAGATCTGTTATTCCAGTCCCAGAGCAGTGTGACTTGGCCCAGAGACATTAATTGAAAATCCACTCTGTATTTTCATTTCAACTATTTTGTGGAGCCCATGCAAATAAATTGGCTCTCATTATCTCAAATGGGCCTTCAAGACTGTCCCATTGTTTACAATGAGTAATCCTGTCATTCCTTTCAGTGCATCCCTCTGCTGGCCATAAATATAATGCTCTGGTTCTGCTGGGCTTGCACAAGTTTCTACTGCAGAGATTCTCTGGCTTGACTTTAGTCCATTGGAAGCAGTGGCAGATAGGGCACCTTCTTTGGGGGACTCCATAAATCCTCACCAGACTTGGAGGGCTGGTTGAGGAGAGTCAACTGGAGATCCCCTGTAAGTTTGGTTTCTCTAGCCCACAAGGGAGCCATTCTACTGCATCACAAACCTAACAAACCAAACCAGTTTATTTAGCCCCTAAAAGTTCAGGACAGCTCGTGGTTCGTGAACCGGGCACCCCACGAACCATGGATCAAATCACATTTTCCTAGTTGGTGCCCATCCCTAGTTGTTTCTGTGACCCACATCCTATTTTATTGTTTATTAAATGTCTCACCTTGTTGATTGTATTAATTCACTGTGTAATCTGCCTTCAGTCCAAGTGAGAAAGGTGGCCTATAAGTAACAAAAGTAAATGAGGTGGGCATGCTGTAATTTTCTGTGGGCTTCTTATTTAAAAATATATATCAGTCTTCTCCTTAGTGATTTTATGATGGAAGCTTCATGTAAGACCATTGCCATTTACTGACATTACTTTTAACAGATTTTTACTCTGCATTGACAAACCCTGTGTTAATACTCTAGATGATGGACTATCTTATCTAAGTCTCTTGCAATGTGCCTAACAACACATGTTTTGGTAGTGGGGCAAATTATAATCACATCAAGATCAACCAGAGCTTTCTGGGGGCTTCTGCTGAATCAGCATCTTCCAAATATTTGAATTTCTCCCAGTTGAAGAGGGGGATTTGTGGTTAGGATTAGAAAAGTCAAATTCTTGAGGACAGAAATCTAGATTAAACTCCTTAGCGTATACAAGATCCATCTCCACAGCAATTAAAGAGACCAGTTGATCCTTCCATTCCTATAATTACTTTATAACCAGTATTATCTAGTTGTCTTGCAGCCAGTCACTCATTTTGTAATGTTTCTAATCAGTCCATAATTGATTGCTTTTTCTTCAGAGGGGAGATTGCAGAAGGACCTAATCAAATCATTTTCTCATAGTTGATTTCCCAATATCTCTGGATCAAGACAGGGAGTGACTGAAGGGCAGTTCCTGATTTGGGCCTCATGGGTTCTTTTGGGTAGAGGGGCTTTTCTTTGTCAGTGAAGACTCTCAACACTCTAATTCTGTAACCATTTAGCACCTCTCCTTCTGTAAATTGTAGAGAGAATCCTTTTAGAAACAAATTTTAACAAAAGCCTCTTTGCATTGTAATTTCTTGGAAAACATTAAACTTTTATTAGGTTTATTTTCCATAATGGGATCTGTAAATAGATGTCCCAGATGTTGTACTATTGCTCTCTTTAAACCCCAATATGGCATAACTCCCATATAAGGGAAAACAGGGCAGTTTGATTAGGTTGAAACACAGATTTGAATTCACAGTGTGAACCCAGATCCCTATTATTTCTTTACTGCTGATTTTTATCCTAGTTGTTTTCTTGCATCCATATGAGCAAGTGAAGTTAATAAGTCCAGTTTATTTGTGACTGTATTGAGCAGAATGTAAATCTGATGCAATGAGTCAGCACTAGTCTGAGACTATTTGTTAATCTGACTTCTTTGGCTCTTTATTGTCATTACTGCAGGGTACAGCCTTTTTCTATCCATAAATTTTAGAACAAGTTGCTACAGTTTGGGCAGAAACATCTGCATGTGGACATGTATATCTTTCACTCTATGTGTTTGTCTCTGCCCTGACCTGGCTGGCCCAGGCTAGCCCTGTCTCATCAGGTCTCAGAAACTAGGCAGGGTCAGCCTTGACTAGTAGTTGGATGGGAGACCAAGGTGGAGGCAGGTAAACCACCACTGAATGTCTCTTGCCTTGAAAACCCAACTGGGGCCCCAGTCACACGAATGGTTTTGGGCCGGGAGAGGGACGGATCAGGGCCACAGCAAACGGGCGCGATCCCACTGCAACATCTGGGCAGCGTTGCGCACCCGTCCCCGATCCGGCCCTTCCCCCGAAAAGACACAGCAAAACTAAACCACCTACCGAGGTGGTTTTTCCTGGACGGCCGTATCAAGGCCGGCATTGGGATTGCTGGCCTGTTCTTCTGCCGACGCATCCCTGGCTCCTGCCTGAACTGCGCATGCTCAGACATGTGCAGTTTGGCAGTCTCCCGTTCCCCTCCGTCACTTCCCCCAGCATCTGATCATGCCGGGGAGGGAATGCGCCGCGGCTCAGGGGATCAATGTGATCCCGCCATGGCGTGTTTCTTTAGGTGCGGCTTTAAAAAGCCACACTTTGCCCATCCCTTTCCCCCCTCCCCCCGTGTGGCAGGGACCTGGGTTGCCATAAGTCAGCTGTGACTTGACAGCACTTTCCATCACCAGCACCACCAGCATCACATTTAAGCCTCTGGGAATCTTCAGCCAAGGGATGAAAGCTAGAGATTCTCTGGGTTTTGCCTGTTTCTAAGGGGAAGGTATTTTTGTCTTCTGTGATGTACAGTTGCGTTTCTTACCCATTTTATAATATAAAGACAGGACAATATCCCAAAGTTTTGTATAGGATAACCATTTCCCTGCTTAAGTAATATTCCCACCTTGGCTGAACTTATCTCTTGGTCTAGTGTTTCAAGCTGCACTCCCTTGTAAATTAAATTTAGACTTAACAGACTTTCCATCATTCCTCCACCCTTGTAAATTAAATTTAGAATTAACAGACAAGGCAAAGATAAGGCAGTGCTCAGTACCTTTCCAAACACTGAGAGCAAGGGGGGGGGAAGTGGTTCCTTCTGTACTCACATAAGTGACAATGAAATTTTTATACTCCCAACAACCTTCCTGGCATCTCTAGCTGATTTATCTCCCAGGACTCTGGGCATCAAGGGGCTCAGTCTTCAAAAGAGAGAGTCTGCTCCTCCATAGAACGTTCAGAACAGCCGGTGAGTTGAATTCATGAAAAAGGAAATTGGCAAATAAAAAAAATACTATGTGCCTTTCCTGGTATTTCAAAAATGGATAACCAAGACTTTCTATGAAACTGCATAGATCACCATCTTGGGGTGGGGGGAGAAGATGAAACTGGATTCAAATGAATGGAAGAAACAGGGAGTCAGGGAGGGAAACCAAGTCTCCTGGTCTCTTCCCAGAGCAAAAATACATGCCTTAAGAAAAACTTGATATGATATTTTAGCATTTTACCTGCTAAATGAGATTTAAAAATTTTGAATGTTTCTTGCTCCACCCTCAACCAACATCTGGGGTTCACCTTGTCTTTTTTCTAAACTCACAGATTAATTGAAATTGGAATGGGAATCAAATACTGCGGTTCTGTGTCACCCTAGTGGGGGGCAGATAAGACGGTTTGGTTAAAAAGGACTGTTGTCATGGCTGCCAACTTCATCATGGGAAATTCTGGTACAGTTGAGAGCAGTGCCCAGGAAGGATGAAATTTAGGGAGCAGAAGGAGTTTACTGGGGATGTGATGTCATAGAGTCTGCCCTCGGAAGCTCCCATTTCCTGCAAGGGAACTGATCTCTACAGTCTGGAGATCAGTTGTAATTCTAGAAGAACTTCAGGCACCATCTTGAGGCTGGCAACCTTGGGTGTTTGTGAGTATGTGAGCAAGAGACACTGATGTGACCAGGGACATTTCTAGCATAAGAGCTAAAAACGTGTTAGCATTAAAATTAAAAAGCTTATGCTGGTAAGCAGGGGTCATTTCGTAGAAAAAGAGCTAGTGGGCTCATTAGCCTAACTCATTAGCATATGCCACACCCCCTGACATCACCGGAAGTGTGTCCTCCCCACAGCCGGCGGCGACCTCCAGCGGACACCAGCAGGGAGCTCCAGGCCCCGCCCTCCCGCACCTCACCCGGGGGGATGGCGTCCCCCCGCATCCCCCCCCAATGACCCCTGCAAGGAATTACTGAACAACTTTTAAGTGAAAGCTGGTTTTGTAGGAAGCATTAATCTGAGATAATGAATAAGGGTTAATAGATGCCAACATTAAGGAGATATTCAAGAAAAAGAAAAGGCTGACGGTATGAATTACTCCAATGCACTAATTTAATTTTTTTTTTTAAGTTATGTGCTGCACAATATAGATTCTCATTCATGAACTGACCTGTTAGGAAAACGGCACTAAATAAAGCAGGACCAGACTGTAGTTGTAATCCCGCATCTTCTAAAGAAATGTGTGTATATAGTGAGTCTTTTCTTTCAAAAAAAAAAATCTGAAAGAAACTAGAGCCTATGATTGTGGTTGTGAGAAAAATTGCCTATTGGAAACTAAAATTACAAGAGTGAGGTGCTGAGACTTTGGGCCCCAAACCCACAGGGTATCCATTTACACAAAAGTGTAATAATTTATGTAGAATAAATTCACTTTTTTAGCCTCTTGGAATGACTGTGCCAGGGAATCCTGCAGCAATAATTATAATTGGTAACATGTATTTCAATAATGCTTTGTGTGTACTCACCATTTATAATTATCTTGTCATTTTTTACAATAAACTTTTGAGGGGTTATTATTGCTGCTCCCATTTCAGGATACAGAAGTTGAAAAATGTTGACTTGCTGAAGTCACCCACTGAGTCCACAGCTCAGAAGTTATTTGAATCCTGATTTTCCAGCTCCTAAGGTTGCAGAAGTCAAGCTTCCGAACTCATCTAGTTTCAGTTTTAGCCATTTTTATAGTTGGCTGTCCTTTTATTTCCATTTGAACTGAGGTTTCTTCATTCAGCAGAGGTTTTTTTTGTTTTGTTTTAATTTAAAATCACAATATATTTTGAGCACAATTTTTATCTTTAGAGGAGTAATTCTTGTGTGTCCCATCCCCAACCCCAGTCACTGTTTATGGAAGCATATCAAGAGAAAGTTCTCTCTATTGGGTCACCACAATCTACATGCCAGAAAATGAGAATGAGAGAAAGGGTTCCTCTTTCCCTCCCCTGCAAGACCCTACAGCCTCACCTCTTTTCTTGCTTTCTTCTCTCCTTCCCACCCATCAGCCAGTCTACCTTTATCCACCCTTTAACTTCAGCTTTCCATTCTTCCCTCCCCCTGGCAGCCTTTCCCGGAGGAAACTCTGTGTGATGCCAGTCACTGAGCCAGGCTGGGTCCAGTTGTGTTGTGCCAGCTCCTGGGTGAGGTCCAGTTGCACAGTACCATGCCTTTCTCCACAGTGGGGAGATTACATCATTCTCCAGTCCTCCATTTTATACTCACAGATGGGTTAGGCTGAGATGTGTGACTGGCCCATGGTCACTCAGTGAGCACCATGGTGGAATGGTGATTCAGACCTAGGTCTCCCAGGTTCTAGTATGAAACTCTAAGCATTACATTGCACAGGCTTTCATAGCATGGCAGCCATTGAACATTAACAAACAGCTGGGCCTGAGAAAGACATGCAAGTCGAGTGGTAGCAAGTAGCCTGGTAGTTACTGGCAGACCTGGCTGCAGTTAGTCCTTCCTGGAAAGGCAAAACAGTCCTAGTAAGGGTCTTGCCTCCTCCTCCTCCTGCCTTTTACTGACAGAAACCAAGATATGAAGGCTGGCAATACTGTTCTGGTTGCCTAGCAATGGTCACAGAGAGGGCATTTGGTTTTTAAAGCTACAGGTGCTGCTTCTATAATGGGTGGGGGGTTAACCCCCAATGTATTTTGTCAGGATTTCAGATTTTTCTGCAAATCTGGGGCTTTTCTTAGGTTTGCAGAAAGATCTGCCTTGTTTGCTGATGGCTCAGGTCTCCGGATTTAAGTATCCACAGGTGGAGCCATGTTCTCTTTGTATATCAGATTTTTCCCCCTGAGTAAACCTCATTGGAGGAGAGTTATCTGGATACCATAGACCGCCAAAAAGACAAAATGGATTCTACATCAAATCAAGCCTCAATTCGCCCTGAAAGCTAAAATGACTAAACTGAGGCTATTGTAGTTTGGTCACCTCATGAGATGAATCACTGGACAATAATGCTGAGAAAAATTGAAGGCAGTGGGAAAAGAGGAAGACCTAGCATGATTTGGATTGATGCAATAAAGGAATCCATGGCTTTCGGTTTGCAAGTTCTGAGCAAGACTGTTAACAAAAGGACATTTGGAAGATCATTAAGTCATAGCATCACAATAAATTGAAAATGAGTTGATGGCACATAACACACAAAACCCTCAAATGGTCTTTACTTATCCATTGTCATAGAAATTGTTGCCTTGATTATTCCATGTTTCCCAAGGGGAGAACAGTAAAATGGGAAACTGTCCTTGGGTTAAATAAAGAAGAGAGACGTAGACTTCATTTAGTCTTAGTGAATCAGGTTTTTTTCACTTAGTGGAATATAAATATGTGATAAAAGGTTAGTGGCTACTCTGAATTAAGCATCAGCTTGTAACTGAGTTACAGATAACACATGTTATGTTTTAAAATCCACCAAATAAATTTAGATGTGGAACAAAAGGTTAAAAGTTGCAGATATTCCCTCCCTACCATGATGTCGACATTCCTGGAAAAATCATCTCTCTACCCTTAAGTGACAGAAACTACTTCAGGGTTAGTCTGTGTGTGAAAAACATGCTGCCTGAAGACTCATGAACCCAAGAAAAAAATATTTAATAGGTCACTCCTCCTTGATTTATTAAACATTAAAGAGAGCTCAGAAGTGAGGGTGGGTTTGGACAGCACTCCAGCTGGTGATCTGCCTGTGGAAAACAGCATATACTTATACTTGGGTTACTTAATTCTACCTGCAATCAACTGATGAATCCAGAGGGTGCGGTGTGGGCAGAGCAGGTGATAAGAGCACTGTCCTTGGTGCCTACAACCTTCCTGCAGCCTACAATACTGCAGTATACGCCGACAGTATTTTATACTTCGGTGTGGCCACTCATCGTCTGAAGTGGATAAGTAATCTCAAGATGCTTGTAGTGGGCCATAAGATTTTTGAACTTAGCTGGGAGCGAACAATTTATGTTTGTGCTGGCCTTCCGCACTGGTGATTGAAATTCATTCACTCCTGCTTTGGGGGCAATGGCATAAGTGTTAGCCAAATTGCTCTAAATTGTTATCAATATTGGGGAATTATGAATTATTATTAATAAGCCATCGGCAAAGGGAGCTTTCACCTGTATATACAGAGGTTGCCACTTATCCAGAGCACTAGTAACAGACAAGCAGGCTGATATTAGTTCAAATCAATGTCTTTTACTGTATTTTATACACATTGAAATATTACACAAACATACACACAATTATACAGGGCTAAGAAACTTAGAGAGATTGGGATAGCACATTTGCTTTAGCAGGGGTTTTGTTGGTTTGGCAACACTTTTACCTGATCCTGTAGAGATGAAGTCTTCCAAATGGAAAAATAAGGGAATACTAGAAAAATGGGAATTATGCTAGGAAAAGGAAGCATGCAGACTGAACCAGCAGAAAGCACGTGGAGACTTTGGCTGCAGTTCCAGAGTCTTGAGGCAGGGTGGGGTGACCAGATGGCCACAAGTTTCAAGAAGCAGAGATTATAGAGGTCGTTGGGGGGGGGGAGAGCACGAGAGCGAGCACATGGCTGGGTGTCCCTTTTAAGGGGAGGGCTTGGGGGGTTGTGCCAGGCTGGTCACATGTCTTGGCCCACCTCCTACTAGTCCATCCCAAAAACATGCTATTGGCCGGCAGGAAGAGGGGAGGGGAACTAAGCAGTGGTCAATATTGAGAGCTAGTAACTTGGACTGGAGAGTGGCAACTGGATGAAGAGGGTATGAGTCACCAAGCTAGGGGTATTGTTTCTTGATGGGCTTAGAACCTGTTGATGGGTGAGAGATTAGTTTCCAAGCAACCATGTGTAGAATCAGTTACGTGCAGTCTTGCAGGTAGATGAGGGAGGTTGCCTGCGTGTGACAGAGGGAGCTCCTCGTGGCATTCGGAGCTCTTTGTCCTTGTGCCATGGCATGGCGTCTGAGGCTTTGTGCAGGCTTATGGAACTGCTTCATCTCACAGCAGGCAAGAGGGCAGATAACCTTGAAGAACCAACTGGAACAGCAACTGGAAGATTTTCTTCTCTTAGGTGTGCATTCTCAACTGGCATCACATTGGGTCACCAAGCAATACAGCCCCTTAAGCATATGTTTGCACAGTCCATTTTATCACTTATGGGTTATAAAGTCCATAAGAGCACATTAAGTGCCTTGCAGGGCAACATTTGTATGCTTCTAAACTTTTTTGAGTGCTTATATTTTTCCTTCAAACAGATTCAAGTTTCACAGGAAACTTTTCTAAACATACACTTGGCTATTTTAAATCTGTGTTATTATTTCAATCATGGAAATAAAAGACCTGTAGTATTTAACTTTGGTCCTGATCACCCGCAGTGTCCTGAGAATGTGCTAGGTTAACCATGCATTTCCCCCCTTCCTTTAGTTAAAAATAAAAACAAATGGCTCAAGCAATCCTATTGAATTGTGAGAAAGCAATACGAGAGGGTTCTGTATATCTGTACGCTTTACTGGACCTTTTGTCTTTGTAAAAATAAATCAGTGTGAGCTGGAAAGTTTTGTAGGTTGAGCCAAGCCAGAACCAAACAAGAGATCCAGCTTGGCTCTGTGATTGCTGGTATAAGCCAAGCTATTAAACTGAGCTATATACCCTCATGGAATGAGGGGGAGAACACCAGGGAGAGAGACTTGCTTTAGTGGTTTCTCTGGTTGTTTACATGCAGTGACAATGCAGACCCAATCCAGCTGATTAGTTTCCACCCACTGAATGTTCATACAGAGCACTCACACCATGTTGCCTTAACAGTTTCTAAAACTGTGGCTGACCCAAGCTCATTCTCATTCAGCTACAAGGAAATACAGAATAAGCTTGCCTTCAAGATGAGCAACTTAGTTGCATTTTTGTTCTCCTAAGCACAGGCAAGGTGATGTGTGCAGCTCCTGAAATACTTAATTTACTTAGCCAATTCTAGTCCCGTCATCCTCAAACTGTTCATGAGGAGCTATGTTTGAGAACTGCAGCCTTTCACCCTAATGAGATTTCTTCTTATGGGAGTAGAAGTTCTACTGAGATCCTGTCTCCTTAGGAACTACCCCTTAACAGAGGCAACAGGTACCCCTGTATACACATTCTTCTGTGCACACATTGTATCTTATACAGGGCTCTAGATCAGCACTTTCTTCCTTTTTTGCTAGGGGGCAATCACTGTGCTTCTTAGGCCCCTGACACACGGGCCGGATATTACGGGGGGGAGGCATGGCTAATTGCCCCGGCACGGTTTGATCTGCGATTACGCGATCCGACATGCCGGCGGCACACCACGGGTCTTTCCCTCAGTGCCGGCGGGTAAACGAGGGTGGCAATCACACGACGATCCTGCAGTGCGGCAAAGAAGTGTCGCGGCGCGATCACACAAGCAATGGCTAGGCACCGCTGCCGTGACAAACTGGGTCATTTATTTTTTTAAGCCGAAACGGCACTTTTGCCTTCCTCTTTGTGCGCATGCGCCGTTGGGTGCTTGTGCGCATCTTGTGGAGACTGGGGGGGAACCCTGTTTGCGAAGGGACATGGGCGGGCGCCGGATGCCACCACCAGAAACGCGATCAGACGCCAGCCCTTGCCCCGCGGTTTCCGGAAACTAGTACCTCCGAGGTACTAGTTTTTAACTCCGCATCTTCGGCGGGAAGCCTCAGGTTCGCCACGGGAACTCTATGCTTTCCAGATCTTGCAGTGTGATCGCGCCCGGAAAATCCGCCTATCTTCCGTCTCAGTAGCGTGGCTAATGCTCCGTGTGACCGCAGCCTTCGTATTTGTGCTTTCTTATGTTTTAAATTATTGTAAATGTGGTGTGAGAGAGAAGGTCTTCCAGACAAGATGGTGCTGTATGTACCTAAGACATCCAAGAGACAGAACTCCCTCAGCAGTAGCTTATAAAGTGAAACAACAACAACTAAAAATAAACCACTTACGGGTATCTTGGAACATGAGAAGCCATGCAATAGATATGACTCATTCTTCCTACTTACTGTACTTCTCCATATATTTCAATATCAAACTTCTACATTTCCCTTCCTCCACTATGGGGACAGCCTGTATATCTTGCCATGGAGTGAGACAGAGGTCAAAGGAGAATACCACAGAACACAACACACATGACAGTTGTATTCCTTTTCTCCCTGTTAGTTGTTTTAATGAAGTTTCCCTGCCTTTTTTTTTGCCAAAAATAACAGAACCCAAATTAAACTCAAACTAGGATTGACAGCTGTGGGTTTGGGAAGGGGGATGTTAACTGAAGACCCATTCTGAGGTTATCTTTATAGTGTGAGAGCTGTTCAACTGCTGAAGTAATGTCAGAAACTCTGGGCCTCATGGGAAGAATCCACAATGTGGTGGCTTCCCATGACAGAATCACCACTCCTGAAATTGTGTCAGTGCTAACAAGGCAAGGCGCCTCTCCAGTTATCACAGATTCTGGGGGGCTGGTGATTATTAACGCAGTATATAGTGCAGCTCCCACACCACAAAGACATGACAGGCTCTGAGAGTAAAGAGAACTAAGGCATGTGGGTGAAGCAGAGGGAGCTATTGAGCTTCCTTTCTTCTCCAATTCCATAGCTTCAGAAGCCATTTAGTCATATCTATTAGAAACCTGTCTGCCAGAAAGTAACAATAACACCAGAGCATTGTGGCTCTAATGCTCATCTTGGCCAGCTGCTCCAGAAGGATATTGAGTTGGATCCCACTGTCCTCTAAGGAGATTTTCTTCAGCCTAAGGAGCCTTCCTTCATCTTAATAGGCTCTTCCCCCAACAAAAGAACCACTTAAGTTGAAGGAAAGCTTATTAGACTTGAGGAAGGCTTCCAAATTTGCTCAGTGGAGTGGTCACATAGGGATAGGACTCACCCAACTTTCACCAATGATATCAAAAGCTGATGAGAGATACAAGAGAATCAAAAGGGCTGCATTTCCCTTGTCTGTCTCCCAGCAAAGAGTCAATCAGGTGACCAAGGTAGTTGAAGTACCAAAATCAGTCCAGAAGCTGGATTCAAATGGAATTAGCTAATCCATTTCATCTAAGAAACCTGGAGTTTGTCAGCCTCCAGCACGCCATCTCACACAGTGCAGGTATATTTGCTGTCAACCAACAGTAGTTCCCTATAGCCTGCACCTGCATAATTAGTGTCCAGGAATGGGCTTCACACCTGTCTATTTCAATGATGGCTACAGTGCCTGCTCATTTCGTGAAGCATTCACTGACTCATGAAATCAAATGAGCAGTTCCATCCATCTAAATGTTATAAGCCATGAGACACAAAAGTTGAATTAAGATGTGTTAGACCAGGGAGCTTGTCAACCTCCACAGCTGCAATAACTGAAAATCATTCAAGTAACTGCAGTTAAGGAGTGCTCTGATAACATTCTGGAATTGTTTTGCAGAAATAGTGGCATTGAAGTCATGACATATATGAGTAATTATCCACAAAATAACTAACAAACATGTCACATTTAGCTACTGATTTTTCTGACTCTACGCAGTCATCAAGGGCCAGGCATCTCCTTCACCATCCAGAATATCTCAGCTAGATGGGTGTGCACTGATGCAATGATGGCAGAAAAATATGAACAGTTTGCTACCGTCATTGCCACAGAGTAGGCATCTGTTTGTCACAAGTTTTTCTCCTGTTGTGTTCTAGTCATCTGCCTGTCTGCTTCATTGAGCCTAGCTCTTCAGTAAACCATGAGCAGAATGGGCTCTGTGAGATGGCAGAGGGCACCTAGGACAATCATGACCTGACTCATCCCCCGATGTTAGGTGTTGATCCAGTTCATCAGCATGCCTGCCATATCAGCAAGAAAATCCCCAAGGGCCATGAGGAACCCATCTGGGTCCATCTGTCTGCAAAGATGAACCATCTTACAGAAGTTCCAAGTTTGTGTGAGCATAAACTCCACCAAGTGATGGTCATTCCATGGCAAATGAGTTACAGAAATGTTCACCAATGAACCTTACAGCATTTGTTGTATATCAAAAACTAAATAAAGTATAGAACCTACCACATGTTTGGGGACCCTAATGATTTGGATAGCCCTATGGCTGACACGGGGAACTTGACCCCAGAGTGGCCTCAGCATGGATGTTGTAAGTCCCCAAGGGGTACAAGGTAATATATATGAAACAGTTTGAACACTGAATTCACTACATAAATTTGAAGTATTTGTTGTTGTTGTTGTTGTTCAGTCGCACAGTCGAGTCCGACTCTTCACGACCCCATGGACTAGATCCCGCCAGGCCCTCCTGTATTCCGCCGTCCTCTGAAGTTTGCTCAATTTCATGTTCGTTGCATCGATGACACTGTCTAACCATCTCATCCTTTGCCATCCCCGTCTTCTTTGACCTTCAATCTTTCCCAGCATCAGGGTCTTCTCCAGTGAGTGCTCCCTTCTCATTTGGTGGCCAAAGTATTTGAGCTTCAGTTTCATCATCTGGCCTTCCAGGGAACAGTCAGGGTTGATTTCTTTTAGGATTGACTGAAGAGTCTTCTCCAGCACCATAGTTCAAACGAATCTATTCTTGGCGCTCGGCCTTCCTTATAGTCCAACTCTCTCAGCCATACATGACTACTGGGAATACCATTGCTTTGACCATGCAGACTTTTGTTGGCAGGGTGATGTCTCTACTTTTTATCATGCTGTTTAGGTTCGCCATCGCTTTCCTCCCAAGGAGCAGGCATCTTTTAATTTCATGGCTGCAGTCACAGTCTGCGGTGATCTGGGATCCCAGGAACGTGAAGTCTGTCACTACTTCCACGACTTCCCCTTCTATTTGCCAAGAAGTGATGGGGCCGGATGCCATGATCTTAGTTTTTTTGATGTTGAGCTTCAAGCCCACTTTTGCGCTCTCCTCTTTTACCCTGAGCAAGAGGCTCTTAAGGTCCTCTTCACTTTCTGCCATTAGAGTGGTATCGTCTGCATATCTGAGGTTGTTGATCTTTTCCCCAGCAATCTTAATTCCCACTTGTGATTATCAACACATAATACTGTGTCTATACATAAACATCAGTTCAGTGTGAATCACATGCTTTGCTTGTCCGAAGTCCCACATTCAGTCCACATTCAGAGCCAGTTTGGTGTAGTGGTTAAGAGTGGTGGACTCTAACCTGGAGAACTGGGTTTGATTCCTCACTCCTCCACATGCAGCTAGCTGGGTGACTTTGGATCAGTCACAGTTCTCTCAGAGCTGTTCTCTCAAGAGCAATTCTCTCAGAGCTCTCTCAGCCCCACCTACTTCACAGGGTTTCTGTTGTGGGGAGAGGAAGGGAAGGAGTTTGTAAGCTGCTCTGAGACTCCAAATGAAGGGTGGGGTATATATCCAGCTCTCCTCCTCTTCCTCCAGGTCTCCTGCATGAGACCCTTTAAAGCTTCTCTCAGTCATGGTAGACAATGCTAAGCTAGGTGGACCAATATTAACGACTCAATATAAGATAGAATAAAGTTAGAATCCAGACCAACATGGCTATCCACTTTGATCTTTCAGTATAAGATAAGTTACATATGTTTGTGCACAGGAAATGCTGTAGAGAAGCACTACAATAATGGATGTATAACCAAATAGTTATTTACACATCTCTGTGAATGAGCCTGAATTCAAGAGACTACTGAAAACTGGACGAAACATTTATCTGTGACTTTATAGAAAACATTTGTCTATCCCAAGAGATCTAGCAAAAGATGTGCACAGTCTTTATTAACAGAAAAACAATAATTTGGCACAAAAAAAGAATTGATGCTTGCACCCAAAATTTCACTGAGACCTCCACCAGGATTTTTTAAGAACAAGTCATGAACAGCATCTTTTTTTAAAAAAAAAAATCTCCTGAAGACTTGCTGATTCTGTGGATTGTAAAATCTCTGCTTGCATTAGTCAGGTTGAAGTAATACAAATATACAGAGCGTTTTTCTGGCTTGCATTGCTTCGTGGACTGATTTGGGTCATTTTGGAAAGAAATGCTAGCAAAAGAATGCTTAAATAAACAAACACTTGAATCAAGCGATTCTCCCCCCCCCTTTACAAAGGAAAAAGAAACATTGCCTTGGTCTGTATGTGTTTCTTAGTAGTAGTACGAATGAAATACTGAGCAACTAGTGGTTTTGTTAGAGTGGCAAACAAATCAATTTGTTGTACTTCAGTCCTGCTCCAGTCACTGCTCAGCAGCACTTAACTTAAGAATCCTTATTGATAATGGCATTGGGATATTTTGGCTGATGTGTGTGTCTATTGCTGGAGACAAATACATGATGGATCTTTTGGCATAGAGATTGCGGATCATTGCCACTTTCCCCTCCCCCAATAGCCCGAGAAAGTTGATTTTTGGAGTCAAAGGATTTGTGTGGACAAATAGCCTTGTGCGTTGGTTGAGAAGGGCTCCAACCCACCTCTCCTCTCTCACACACAGGTGTATCTCCCTTGTTGCAATAGGTATGAGACTGATTTCTCCCTCTACCTCAATGCAGTCCCTGACCTGCATGATTATTACTCTATGTGGGTCCCATCACCCTGGGGTCACAAGGGGCTGCTGGTATGAACGTATCATGGCAAAGATTCATGGCTGGTGAAGTTTGCTGTGGCAAATGGCAGTTGTTAGTTTGTAATGTGTCACTGAATATTTGTGTTGCAGAAGAAACATAATTACTTCACAGTAGGGCCTATCAGTGGGCCCCTAGTTAAGCCCTCAGGCTTCAACATCTGCTCTACCTCATCAGCTGCTGGTACTGTTTGTGTCACTTTGTTGTCTATGCCCAGTCAACATTTAAGCACATTGTGTTATAAATGCAGCAATTAGCTAGTTCTGTCTGACCTTCTGAATTTGTTCTTTCTTTCCTCAGGATTGCCCTCCGGAATCAGGTGATTTCCGTACCCAGCAGTGTTCAGCACATAACGATGTCAAGTATCAGGGACAGTTTTACGAATGGCTTCCTGTCTTTAATGATCCTGACAACCCATGCTCATTAAAATGCCAGGCCAAAGGGACAAGTCTTGTTGTGGAACTGGCACCTAAAGTCTTGGATGGCACCCGATGTTACACTGAGTCACTAGATATGTGCATCAGTGGCTTGTGTCAGGTAAGGGCAGAATTCTTGTGTTGCTTTTCCTCTTTTCTGTACATTTTCCTTTCCCTTTGTTCTTTACTTCTACACTCACAGTCTGTTATCTTATTTGTAGGCATTTGTAAACATCCGCCAGTTCAACTCATCTCCTCAGTTATGAGTGTGGAGCCGATTGTTTGGCAAGCTGTTCAGATGTGTCCAGATTAATTTAGATGTACCATTTGTATGGTTATGATGCTTTCTTATAGAATTACAGTGCTTTTTCACAGCCACCACCATTCATCTGTCACCTGCTTCGAATTTTATTAAAAGGCACATAATTAAAAGAAAACAAATTCAGGTTGAGATTTTTCAACTGAGGTTTACTACTAATGTACCAGATAAACTTGCCACCATTTCTTATGCTCGTTTCTTGAATAGATAGCCTTGACTGCACAGGTGCAAAAAGCAGGTAGTGCAATCCAGCCAGTACTGGTCATCGAAAGGATACATCTGATTGCACAGATGGAAAAAGGGGATAAACTGCAAGCATCAATGCGAAAGGACACTTTAATGACCAGACTATCAGGGGATACATGCCTCAATAGACAATAGAGAAAGCTTAGTTCTCACACTGGGCAAAGGCTGCTGCAAAGTGCATTGACTTGGCCATGTCAGGCACAAAGCTGCCTGACAGCCTCAACTGTTGTGGTAAAAAACTGCTATCTGATCAGGAGTCTACCTTGTGTGTAGTTGTAGTGTGTAGATGCAACTAGCAATCATTGAGCAAAAGCAGTAACTATTCAAAACGAAAGCAACATTGATAAAAACTAGCTATAAATCCTTTTATATATGATGGACACCTGGTGCCTGAAAGATATTAGCATAGGCACCAGGAGAACCTGTGAAAGGCCAGTGAAAGGAAAGTGAGGGGAAAAGGCATTGAACTGATGCATGTCTGTCACTTCTTGCACAAACCAGAAGTAATGTTTTGACATTGGAGGGAAAGCACCCCCAGTCAGGATCAATGCTCCCTCTAAGCTGTGAAGTCCTGTGAGCAAAAACTCTACTTTGTGAGCTACTGGCATTAAAGTTGTGAGCCAGTGATTTGGCTACTGCATAAATTAGTTTGCTTGGAACCATCCTTCCTGAGCTAAGGCAAAAATGTGTGAGCCGGAGGCTTAAAAACTGTGAGCTAGCTCACACTAACTCAGCTTAGAGGGAACACTGGTCAGGATGTCTCTTCTGGATTTCACCAGAAGTGACATCAGCATGTCAGTCCCCACCCCCAAAATGCCTCTGGGGGTTGCGGCCTGCGGCCTGGTAACCCTATTAATAAAGTTCTCTGCCAAAGGTAGACACTGAGGGAAAAACATATTGTTGAAGTTTGTGGATGAGCATTTCCCACCTGTGGGTTGGTAGAGACAGAGCTGAGGGAATCCGCTCATCTCTAGAAGTGATCTCTACAATCAGCGTGCCAGGACAGAGAAGACCCTCTCCTGTAGCCATTCATTGTTGACTCTGACGAAGATCTGAATTGATAGCTGGATTCCTGATTGATACATGAATTATAATACAATTGTGTTTCTACAGAGTTATTTCTTCTAAACCTCAGTCTCATCAGGTTTTGGCTATGTAAATATGAATCTGTACCAAATCACTGGATTTAGAAAAAAGAAAACTTTGGATCCATACTTCTCTGAACTTTACCATGGGTCCACTTCCAAGTTTCACAGCTCTGCCCATCCATAATCCTGCATAATTCTTGACATTTTATTAACATTTGCGCTGAATTTCCTTTCTCTTTCTTTGGTTTGTTTTCCCCCCAGCTCTCTTTCTCGTCAGTGTTGTGGTCTGACCTGGCACATGTCTTTATTGTTAAGGGAGATGTTTAAGCTAAATGGAATGTGACGTACGGTGTAGCCTCACTTATCTCAGCTTGTCTGTTAATTAACTGAAACAGGGACATGTCTCTCGGTTTCATCAGAGGACATAATGGCCTTTCTGAGAAGCAACCTTTATATATTCAGGGAACCCCATTATTGGCTGCAGTGCAACTTATTAATGAGAGACTCTGGGGGCTATGGGTTGTTTTTTATTGTTTTTTAAAGAAACACTATTATTTGTCCAATATGCTGTAGTTTAGGACAAGATGTGAATTTGGATTGTTCTCTAGTATCACACAACTAACAAGCTATTTGCCAGATCATATTGGATTGAAGCCGGACTGCCTTTAGGTCCAACTGCTGCAAGCCACACCTTTCTGAGAAAAGCCTTTCCTCAGAAACCTGCTAATAAAGAACACCCAC
Source organism: Gekko japonicus (assembly GCF_001447785.1). Lineage (NCBI taxonomy): Eukaryota > Metazoa > Chordata > Lepidosauria > Squamata > Gekkonidae > Gekko > Gekko japonicus. Next base: position 1,007,033 of record NW_015177021.1, on the reverse strand, counting down.
CATCAAAGGACATATAATTATTTTCACGCGTTTCTGTTTAAGGAGGAATAGAGCATATGCGGGGACTAGTGTAGGAATAGTGTAGGAATGGTGTTTTATGGATTCCCATGCCATTCCCATTTGGAAGGTAGTGCAACTTGGTTTCTGTTAGAAATACCACATTAGAGTACTTGACTATTTTCTAAAAATGCAGAATTAGCCATTTTCCTGATGTGAGTTCTGAACTCACTGTGGTCTATCATAGCTGTGCTTCCCTCTGGTTTGAGAAGCTCACTCTGGCTGGAGAGTTGACACTTGGGGACTGCCATCCTATATGTTATGACCTTCCCAGGCATATACACCTTTAGATATTCAGGGAATGCGGAGGCCCAATAAAGTCCTAGATGTTCTCTACTGTTCCAAAGAGCCTCTTCAGCAATGGATCAGCAGAACTACTAGAGCATCCATGGAGGAACCTTTGATCCAAATGTGACTGAATGCATTTTCTGTGGCTGTGATGAGACTCAAGTGAGCTTACTATCCCATCACCATTGTATGGGCATGAAGCAATTCAGCTGAGCTGTTCCAAGCTTTTGCATTTGTCCCCAGACCATTTTGAGGCTGACTGTGATGTGTTCGCTAGGCAGTATGCAGATGAATTCACACTAGCATAACCTAGACCCCACTCATTCAACAGTTCATTCCCAGAACGTCATTAGTGTGCTGTTCAGTCAGTATTGTGTGGATGAATTTCAGTTATTGTAACCTGAGGATTTAGACTAACTGCTTAGAGGAATCTAGCCTGCCACATCAATGCTCGACCCATGTTCTTCATGGCCACTTATATCAAGATGGATGGAGGGAATTGCTCAGCTGAATATAGGAAGTAGTCAATCCTTCTTTAAAGACTGCCTCGATGGAGGCAGTGCTGATTGCCTTGACAGAGAAGCTACTCTTGAAAAAGACTTGAACCCCAAATGATGTTAACTACCATCTTGTAGTGAATATTTTCTTTTGTGGCAAAACACTTGAATTAAGTGGTCGCTTAGCAATGCCAGGGTTTCTCAGATAAAATGACAATCTAGACCTATGTCACTCTGGCTTTGGGGCCTAGTTTTCAAACCAAGACCACCTTGTTCACTCTGGTAGACACCTTCACTAGTGGAAGGACCAGGGCAGTGGCAACAATGTTAAGCTTTTTTAGGGTTCTGAGAATTCTGATATCATGAAACTATTGTATCCGCCTAACCCATCTGGGTACTCAAGCACCGTGCTAGTTTGGTGTAGTCGTTAAGAGCGGCGGACTCTAATCTGGAGAACCGGGTTCAGTTCCCATGTGATCATTTTTGTTCCACACTGTCGTTTTTGTAACTCATTTGTCCCTATTGCTTCAGGGCTCCCCCCCCCCCAATGAGTTTTGCTCTCTCTACTAGTCCCAGAGGGAGCAAAAAACCTATGGAAAAGGGAGGGGGACCCAAAGCAATAGGGACAAAAGAGTGACAAAAATGACAGTGTGGAAGTAGCCATTGTCTCCAGGGTAAAAGGCACGGAGCCCACTATTGTTAGTTTTTCCACACCAGTAACCACGTTAAACTCTGTTATGACTGCTAATCCTGCCACTCCGTGATCTGCTGCTTGGACCAGCACAGATCTGCACAGGGCTTGTGTGGCTTGGAGGTGTTAGGCATGGAATCAGCATGCCTGAACTAAAAATATTTCCTCAGAAAGTGTCTTAAGAGTCTGTAATTGTTCCCCAATTCTTTGCCTGAGCTGACTCCAGGATTACATCATTTACCCTCAGGCCTACATTTCAAAACCTCCCAGGGGCATTGCTTTTTCACGGATCTGGGAAAATGCAACCTCTAAACATCACAGCTGTATATTAAGCATGAAGTCCCAGGCAACGCTCCAAGCTAACTATATATCTATCAGCAATTATGATGATACCACCAGCAACTATACAATGTGTTGTGTCCGAGGGAGGTGAAAATGTGTTTTCACTAAAATGCTTGACACTTAAAGTTGGTGGGGTTGTTTAATACCTAAAGAAAGCAAAACATGTTTTTAAAACTAGCTTGTTGTCAGACCCACAGTGAACTGTGACACGGGAAACATATAAAAATATACTAAACCTTGCAAAAAAAAAGTTCAGTTATAGAACACTACAAGAGGGGATCCGCAACAAAATGTTGCATAATGTGTTGTGACTTGTTTTAACTTGTAATTGCTGGTTACCTACTTACCTACCTACCAGCCCGCCTTCCTTCCTCCTCCTCTTTTTCTTCCTTTTCCAAAGATCATAGTCTGGCATTTATATTCTATGCATGTAAGCAAACCCATGAAAGACAAAGAAAGTGAAGAAGGGGAAGAGTGAAGGAAAGAGAGAAGAGCAAGACTCTTATTGTGCCTAAAATGGGGAGCACAGTTTTGAGCACGGGGTGATAATGTCTCTATAGGCACAAATCAGACCTTTTGGGAACAGGATGTTTGGATAAAGAGAATCCACCTAGAGGTCCCCTCCCCCTCCCCCACCGTCACCCAAACCCATCCCTCACCCCAGCGCAGAGCGGTTAATGGTTATAAATGCCAAGACCGTTATTACTGAACGCCCCAATGGCTGACTTTGCCTGGGTTCTCCTCCTTGTTCTCACCGGGTTCCAGCAGGCTCACACCCCCACCCTTATGTGACCTGGTTGCTGCATGACCCATTGTCATCCCCACCTCCTGCTCCTTTTACTGGGAGAGAAGATGCAGCCAGCCTAGAGTTGGAATCCCAGTAACAGCCAACCAGAGTCAGGAAGAGTCTCTTTTTCCAGATATGACCTTGCCAGTATTTCCCAGTCACTTGGAGCATTTGGGAATGCAGTGGGGGGGGGGCTATATGATTTTGTAAGCCCTTTTCTGACATATACATACACTGATGCACAAACACTGAAAGAGGTCTTATGCTAGCCCCACAGACAGATGAGTAGTAGGGGAAGGTGGTGGCTGCAGTCCAGAGAAACCCCACAGTTTAAAATGAATCGTTGTTATCAGATCTCTGCAGTTTTAATAGCATTCCCATGACTAAACTAATATAACTCAGCATTACAGCTGATTTATGCAATACCACTGTGGTCAGGATGAAGTGTCAAAGAGCAGCGTTGCTTAGTGGGGGAAGCTGCACTTGAAGCCTCCACCATCCCCACCCTATTGGCATTCCAATGCAGTGAAAGAACTGGCCAGGCTGACCCACCCCTGGGCAAAAACCTTCTGTTCCAGACTTCTTTGCAAAGGGTGATGGAAACACTCGCTGGCTCTAGCATCTAGTATCTGAGAAGGAAGTTTGGCACACACTCACGCTCTTGCATTCTTCAAAGAAAAAGAGTTTTCCTCCCTGCCCACTCTGTGTTTTTTTTCTGTTTCTTTCTATCAGTAAACCTAAAACTAATTGGCTGGGAGGAGGCAGGGGAAAGAGGGAAGAGCAGAGGCACTGGGAACGTCTCTCACCTGCTCTGGTTTTCCCTGAGGGGGGTGGAGTGTGTGTGCGCTTCCTTCTTGCAAAGTGGAAGGAGCGGCCCGAGCACAGTGAACAGAGCCAAGAGCTGCTGCAGTTTGCTTTAAAGTGCTTTTAAAATCACAACGTTGTCTGTTGGAGGCTTGAGCGTTCAGTGGAGGGGGCATGGCCATGGGGAGGACTCTGCAATCAGAACAACAGGAGAGAGAGGGACAGGGAGAAAAGGCTCCTCCTCCTCTGCCTTGGTAAGTCTGTTCTCTGTGCAGCCACAGTGAATGCTGTTTTACTTTTTCTGCAGACCTGGAGAGTGACCCACGTGTGCAGGATAATCTCTTTTGCCTCCATGCAGCCCCAATCTGCAGAAATACGTATCTGCATAAAGAGGGGACCCTTGGCTATTAGTATATTGATGAAGTTGCTTGCAGGGGACCCAGTACATAATATGTATAACTATTGTCTTCCAATCACAAATTCTGGATTTTTAGCACAGAGAATGCTCATTTTTAAACATTCATACCCTTAGGGTTATAGAGGAAAATGAGAAGATGTGGATTATAATTTCCACAGGCTCAGAAATCATGTTGTGCTTCTAATGGTCCAGAATAGGGCTTTTTGTATGTTTTTCATGCTCCTCAATCTCTTTCACCCTAATTCTGTGTGTGTCTTGTCCTAGGTGTCCTTGAAAATTGCAAAGAAATTATTCACCAGACCAATCCTTTAAGAGTGGAAATAAACTGGCCCTTTATGTAGACTCTGCAAGCCTAACCATACTGATCCATGCTACCAAAATCTCCAGATTGGACTTCATATAACTGAGGCATCTGACCTATCTTCAGAAGGCAGCCCCACATAAAGCAGGCTGCATGCAAGGCTGCCTTTTGAAGACAGTGCCATGTGGCACTGCCTTGTGAAGATTGTTCAGAAGCTTCAGTCAGTACAAAATGCAGCGAGAAGATTGCTATCAGAGGCCAGCCACGTGGAATCCATCACTCCAGCATTGCATCAGTTGCACAGTTTACCTGTTTGCTTCCAGGCCCAATTCAAACTGCTGGTCATTATCTGTAAAGCTCTTCATGGCCCAAGGCTCTCATACTTCTCAAACTGCATCTCTCAGCTCTCTCTAGTGTGCCAGTTGTGGTGCCCACTCTTAGGACTGTCCACACAACAAAAACTAGGTTGTGGGCTTCCTGTGTGGTAGGTCTAGTCCTTTCAGTGACCTATTAGAGAATGCCTTCAGTGACCACATTTAGGAAAGCATGCAAGACATTTGTTTCAAAGGACATTTGGAGGAGAGTAAATTTTTCAGCAGATTTTAAATCTATGTGTTTTATTTGTTAATAGGCTGTTTATGTTTTATGTCCTTGCAACATGCCATTACATTGTTAAGCTGCCTAATGCCTATATAGGATTCTTACTGATGTGCTTGAAAATTCTTTATTATTACTATCATTATAATGATCACTTGCCCATGATCTCCGTCCAGGATACTGCTTACAGTGTGAGCCACCACTCCTGCTTTGCTCTTCTCAGTTCTTCGTTTTTAGTAGCTTTCCTGAAGGCAGGCCTTTCTGCACACTCGACTTATTCCTGATTTTCTTAGGAGTCAATCCACAAGCATTTGTCTTTTGATCTGAGAGAATGGTAAACAGAGTTTCTGGTTCTCATGACAGTGAATCCAGCTTTATCAAGAAGGTAAATCAACCCATTAACAATATTATTTTACCTATATCCATGAAGGACATATTTACTTGTACAGCAAAATCTCTGCTCCCCTTACTGTGGTTGTTACTTCTCCCCAATATTTTTTTTTCAAGAATCACTGTGGTCATTGAGAAAGCTAAAGTACAACTCTTCTTGGTGGAAATAATTTTTTGCTCGGAGGAACATTCAGTTATGTGAGGGTGATTCCACACCAGACCTTAAATCCTGGTTCAACCCATTCCCCAAACTTACATTCCACACTACACTCAGGTTCACCCCTGTAATTATCCTGGGGTATTTTTTGTTTCCACATTACATTGAGGTCACCCCAGTTTGGCCCACACTTGTCCCGGGATAAATGGATGCTGTTATAACCAGGGATAAATGCAAGGTATTGTGTCGCAAGCTGAATTTTGATAAAACCAGGGATGTGATCCAAGTGCAGAAAGGACAGTTGCATTCTTCATTTACTTACAGCCAGGACACAGGTTTCCACTTCAGTGACAAGCAGGTCTATTCCTTGAAGGAAACGAGATTCATATTTCCTGTTGGTAGTGTTTCACATTTCCCAGTTCCCTGAACAACAAGAAGTTCCATGAAGAGCCATTTATAGAGCAAATTTTCTTGTGGTATGGGAGAAACTATTTTTTTTACCATATTTATTTATTTACTAATATATGGCCCCGGTCACACTGGCTGGAAAATGCGGGGGGGGGGAGCATGGCTGTTTGCCCCGGAGCAAAATAACGCGCGGCTGCCCGATCACACGTCCCGTCGAGGTCCCGTGGTTAGGGCATGAGGTGCCAATCACACGGCTATCCTGAAGCATAGCAAAGAAGCAGCGCGGCCCAATCACACCAGCAATCGCTAGGCACCGCTTCCGTGGCAAACGGGAATATTTTTTTCTCACCAAAAGGTGAGCATGCGCATGATCGTTTGTGCGCATCCTGTGATGACTTTAAAAAAACACTAACTGGTTTGCGACGGGACTAGGACGGGACGTGATCAGACGCCCGCCCTTGCCCTGAGTTTTCTGGAAACTAGTACATCGTAAGTACTAGTTTTTTACTCCGTATCTTCTGCACGAAGCCACGGGTTAGCCACGGGTGCACTACACTTCCCAGATGTTGCGGTGTGATCGTGCCCAGAAAATCCGCCTATCATCCGTATCTTTAGCCTGGCAAATGCTCCGTGTGAACGGGGCCTATGTTGAGCAGGAGAACACAGGTGTAATGCTAACCTTTAAATCTACTTTGGTTCCCAAAAGCAACATCATGTATCTGTGACTCCAAGGTTCCTTTTTGTTTGTTTGTTGGCTATTTCTCTCTTGCTGGCTACATTCAAAAACTGCAAAACTTGTTTCTTCAGCTCCCCAGATGCATAATAAATTCCAGAAGCTGATAGACTTCAACCACCCAATGTTGTTAAGAAAGCAACTTTAGCCTACAAAACTGTGCATAAATCTTGAGAGAAAGTGAGTTTTCTTCTGGAAAGAGCATGCTAGCAATATTATTAAGGGAAGGCTGCAGTTCTTTGCAGAGTTCTTTGTTGTGGTTGACAACTTTTCAGGTGACAAAACCTGGATTAGTAGAAAAACCTATTATAAAAATACTTTATTTTCATGAACACAGTTTTCAGAGACACATTTCTAACTAGGCTGTTTCTTCATTATGTGCTTCGGGTCATACTGTGCATATGTCTTCTGTCTACAAGTAATCCTCCAAGGTACTCACGTGAAGACTTGGACTTGGCTTTCTTTCTCAGTGAATCATTACCATTTGTAAACTCTGTTTAGGACCCCCTCTGGATGATAACATGCTGAAACTGATATGCTTCTCTCAATCTATGTCTGTTTGATGTTGCCTGGTAGGTCAGGGATGCAAGTAGCTGAATGACATTTATGAGGCTTTGCACAATTATAAATTCTCATGGTGAAGCTCCTTGCTTTATGTCTGGCCACCCACTAGCTTGACATAAAATCAACACAGATTTCCGGCTACCTTTAGAAGAAGAAAAGCCAGCTTCTTGACAGCTTCTTTGGAGTCAGAAGCAACTGTCTTCAGAAACCTCGGCTTTGTAGGATGATGGGTAGACGGTTATTTTAAAAATGCACACACTGAGCTAGTGTTTACAAGAAGAGAAACCATACCCACTTACTTGTTGGCAGTTTTGATAGCTATGTTTTTAATTACCCTGTAAAAAGGAAAATATACTATCATCAAGTAGGAAAAAATAATTCAACGCAAGGTATTTACATTACAATGATTATTTAAATAGAAAACCAATAGAACCCATTTCTTCATCTGTTCTTCAGTATTTCCATTTCTCTTCCTAACAATCAGTCCAATTAATGTTTCTCTTTTCCATGTTCAAATTACTTTCCTCAGCCTTTGCTAAATTTGCAGTGGACCCTAGAGTTCTGCTGCTTTTCAATTACAGTGTTTATGGCAACTAATACATTTTCAGCAAGGTGTCCAGAGTATTTAAAAAGTGAATATAGCCATGAAGGGATCTTGTCTTCTCATTATGGCCAAGATAAAACTGGGTTTAATCCAGCCATTTTCTAAACTCAAGCTCACCTATTTCCCCTACTTGCTACAGTCACTCTCCCATGTGTCTTTTAATCGCCAGCGTAGCGTTCTTGCCAGACAAAGGGAACCCCATCCTCTTTTTCCCCCAACACAATCAAGTCTCTCTAATTTCTGCATAAGAAAATGGCTACTCTGTAGATAGTAATACAAAAAGGAAATATGCCTTGTCATTTTCCCAATAAATTAATCCCATGTTTTTCAGTGTTGTTTATAACTACTTTTCATGGTTTTCCAGATAGTAAAGTCATGTGATTTATTTGGATTAAATACTGAGTCTTGAATAACCAAAGGGCTGTCTGTTTCAAGCTGTCAGGACCAATGTGGGTAGTTTTCACTATTTAGATATGAAAATAACTGTAGGAAAACATATCGCTTAGGAAGCATGATAGGAATTTATTTGATAGGGTTGTAACTCAGAGATATCCTCTGTTCTGAGGAACTTACTTCTACTGGTGATGTATGAGGTTGGGAACACGGGTTGGGAATGGGCTCCCTGCACTGCTTGGATCTTGAGCCCTAAGTATAGCTCTTTTATCTGTTCTTGTACCTTTCCCAGGGGTCATTTCATAGAAAAAGAGCTAGGGGGACTCATTAGCATAACTCATTAGCATATGCCACACCCCCTGACATCACCGGAAGTGTGTCCTCCCCACAGCCGGCGGCAACCTCCAGCGGGCACCAGCAGGGAGCTCCAGGCCCCGCCCTCCCGCACCTCACCTGGGGGATGGCGTCCCCCCACGTCCTCCCCCCAAATGACCCCTGACCTTTCCACAATACGTTCAAGTTATCACTTTTACAGTTAAAAAGATCTTTGATTGCCTCCTGTGTTGTGTGTATTTTTTATCCAGTGGATGTGGGGATTGGAAAATCTCTGCCATTAGAGGATGGGTTTGTAGGGACCTGTGGTGGGGCTTTTTTCGAAGAGGCTGAATATCTTATCTGTCAGGTTCTCCATCCATCTTATGAAATTTGTTATCTCACTGATTCCTTGTATGTTGGCTGAGGAGCCTGGCTGAAATTATCCAGGAATGTCTGGCCTTTCTTCTTCAATGATGAAGGAAGGAGGGTCTGTCCTCAGGCCAGTAAATTACAAAAGCCTACCTTGGTAGTGATGGACCATATTCATGGTTACTGGATTATTTCTCAATTGCACTTTTAGAACTAAGATCAGAAACTGAGCTGCCAGCTCAGTCATAATTGGTACCCTAAGACTTCTGATCTGCTAACCACCTGTGACATTTTTCTTATGAACTAAGGAGGAACACAGCCATAATATTCCTAATCAACTTCAGAAATGGTAACATTAACTGGAGGCACAATGCCTGGGAAGCTTTAACTTTTCCATCTTTTTGAAAGATTGAGTTTTATTTTAGCTGTAGAAAGCTTTGAGAGAATAAACTGACCCATGAATAATGTAGCTATTTGGGAAGTGGGGTGGAGGGGAACAGGAGAGAAATACGAAATGAAAGAAGAAGCAAAAGGGGACAAGGCTGTTTAAGTGGAAAATATTCTGGCTGCTGAACAGCCAAGCTCTACAACAGACTCTTTGTTCTTCTAATTCTGCCTTTCTTTTGCTATATCATCTTACACTTTTATTTGAAATTACAGTTGTCATTTTTCATCACGCTTCAATCATCATCACCAACAGCAGCACCAAAGTCTCAGCATCTGATGCAGGGAGCATTTGTTAAAATGCTTACTTTCAAACTCTGCTTTATGCAGGTCACACCTTCTAGCATTAAAAGTAATAGGCATATTTAAAATCTGGATATTAAATAAAAATAAGGGATGACACCTGTATGTGGTTTCTCCTGTCCTCTGTTAGGGTATTAGTAACACATGTTATTTTTCTTAAAGACCAATTTCCTTTTCCTTGTTGTTCCCATTCGTTTGTAGTCTGTATCATCTCAAATTTTAGATTATTAGCTTTTTGGAGCAGAGATCCACTATTTTGTGCTCTAAAGTGTTACATACACTGATGATACTGTAAAATAATAACAGCAACAAAATCACATAGAAATGACTGATATGATTATGAGATCTGTCTCTCACACAGTAGTTATTTCTCCTGCTCATCCACTGTCACACTATATAAGGGTTGTTTGTTAAGACTGGAATTCAGAGATTCCCTCTGTAGTGTTATATGTATTGCTGGATCAGAAGATGTCAGGCAAGGTACCCATATAGGGTTACCTCTATATTTTCCACTGCGGGACAAATTGGGACAAGGTGATTTGTCTTAGGATAATGGCATGTAGGGTTAACACTTGTCCCCATCATATCTTATTTGGCTTAGCCCTTTAGTGGGCTTCCTCAGACTTACAGCTTCTTTGAATGAATAATGTCCTCTCTAGCAAATGGAAGCCCAAAACCATATTAATTCACCTCAAACAAAGATTTGGAGGCCAGTTTGATATAAATGGTCTTGGTTGAAATCACCAGATTGAGTTTTTAGGTGCTCTGATTCCAGTATTCCAGAAGTCGCATAGTAGTACTCATATTGACGCTCTTATATTTTTCTCTTGTTCCCTGTCACTTAAGTACTAATGGAAAACTCATTAGGCTCTTCGGCACTAATTTTTCTCTTGTTCCCTGTCACTTAAGTACTAATGGAAAACTCATTAGAAACCTTGCTTTATATTTTTCTCTTGTTCCCTGTCACTTAAGTACTAATGGAAAACTCATTAGAAACCTTGTTTTATACATTGAACCTGTAATGAAAGCTGAAACCCAGACCAATTGAAGGTTTCATTTTTCATGCTGACTTGAGGCTGTGGGCATGAGGCATTGATGAGTTTCAGAAGAGTCACACTGAAATCTCATCCTTCAACTTACAACATTACAGGGCCAAAAGGTCAGGTGTTAAAAACAAAGATAGTCTCTAAAGTTCCCAACAGGTTAAACATCCACAGAGCCTCAAGGATGTAAATTATTACATCAAAAGACAGGCTGTGTTGCTACTTACATCTGAAACAGCTGCTGACTCTATATGCAGATACCAAGACCTGTGTGGGTGTTTGTGTGTGTGAGAGAGAGGGGGGGATTTGTGTATAAATTCACTCTGTACTTAAATAGTGATGAAAGGTTTATCAGTTGGTGTTTTATTTTGTGATCAGAAAATCTCTTCTGGCCTCTTTATAATACCACCAGCACTCAAGATGCAAAGGCATTTGAGATAGTAATAGTAGCTTTCAGTGTAGCCAAGTTCTGTTAAACTGGTAGACATATGGTGCGTCATACCTGCCTGCTTAATCTATTGCCCATCTTGCATAGATAGAAAGATGGTTAGATTTGGACCATACATCATAATTTTGCATTTGTCTTCTGTACTATCATCATACATATTGGGCTAAATGGTATGGTACATATTCGAAGTAATTACTGGTGGGTTATCAGGTTACAGTATGGAGGCTTCCCTCTTATCTTTAAATGTACTGCTGACTGGACATGAGGTAGCCATGACTTCCACTACCTACTTTACCCCCATCCTTTTATCCTCCCCTGAGCCTCCTGTGATGAATTTGCATAAATTGGGTATTTGTCTGCCAAATGTGCATAAGTGCCTGACTGCCAACATGCTTTGATAATGTTTCTGAAATCTAAACATACACAGCTTTTAAAAACATGCTACATAGGAATAGGGATGTTGCAAATTTCTCAGCAAACTTACCTCTTTTGACATAATCATACTGTGAGCCGATCAAGAATATGTTTGGCTTGTATCAAACAACTAGGACAGCTGACAAACATTACGTTTGTAGCTGCCTGCTGGTGATGGGGAATTAGCTGGGAGTCTGGAACTTATCCACCCCAACAGCTACACAGAGAAGCTGCCAAAGGGAGACCTTCCTTCCAGGCTGAACGGGGAAAGAATCGGCAAAAGGGAGGATAGAAAGAGCTTGTTTCTATCCTTTTGTCTGCAGCCCAAGTGCACATCTTGGGATGTGGAGGAGGAAAATCAGCTGGCTTGTGATACACACACACCCTCCATAATTTGCTGTATCTCAGCAAGTTTGTGATGCAGCAAATTTACCAAAATTGGGGATCAGAAGAACCCGACTTCCCACTAGTCAGCTGGGAGTTGGCTCCTGATCCCTGTTCGAAAGAAAGAAAGAAAGAAAGAAAGAAAGAAAGAAAGAAAGAAAGAAAGAAAGAAAGAAAGAAAGAAAGAAAGAAAGAAAGAAAAGCTGGGTGCAGAGCAGTGTTCCCTCTAAGCTGAGTTAGTGTGAGCTAGCTCACAGGTTTTTAGCCTCCAGCTCACACATTTTTGTCTTAGCTCAGGAAGGATGGCTCCAAAGCAAACTAATGTATACAGTAGCCAAATCGCTCACTCACAATTTTAATGCTAGTAGCTCAGAAAGTAGAATTTTTGCTCACAAGACTCCACAGCTTAGAGGGAGCATTGGTGCAGAGCAAGAATTGCTCCTACAGGAGATCAGAAGCCAGTTGCTACCTGTTCCCTCATCAGCTGGGAGCTGGGTTCTGATGGCTGCAAGTAGCCTGTTCCTGCAAACAGATTACGGCCCCGTTCACACGGAGAAGTTGCCACGCTAAAGACACGGATGATAGGCGGATTTTCGGTGCGCGATCACACAGCAACATCTGGGAAGTGTAGTACACCCATGGCTAACCCGTGGCTTCTCCCGAAGATGTGGAGTAAAAAACTACCACATACGATGTACTAGTTTCCAGAAAACGCGGGGCAAGGGCGGGTGTCTGATCACGTTTCCGCTTTAATCCCTTGGCATCCAGCACCCGTCCATGTCCCCTCACACACTGGATGGTGGGGTTTTTGGTAAGTCTCCACAGGATGCGCACAAACAATCATGCGCCTGCGCAAACGTCAGCGAGGGGGAAAAAATCCCGTTTGCCATGGAAGCGGTGCCTAGAGATTGCCGGTGTGATCGGCCATGCCGCTTCTTTGCCACGCTGCAAGATAGCCATGTGATCGGCACCTAACGACCAAACCACAGGACCGTGACAGAACATGTGATTGGGCTGCCGCGCGTTACTTTGCTTCGGGGCAAACAGCCACGCTTCCCCCTCACGATATCCAGCCCGTGTGACCAGGACCTATAAATAGCAGAACAGTTTATCAATTCATTTGCTGCCTAACTACTACTCAGTAATGGGAATTAGGTTGAATTGGCAGGTGTTGAAACATCCCTACATATAAGTGTATTTCTGTAGCCTTTTACTCATCTAAGCCACTGTCCTTTAGAATCCTTTGCATTTTGTCAGTATACTCCTGGAATGATATCCAGAACTTAATACAGGTTTTTTTTCCAACAAGAAACTTTCTTTGGCTGAAAACATCCCTTAACCATAAAGTTTAAGGTACAATGCCACTTCCATCTCTTATTCTGCAGCTGTGCATAGTTATATCAATTCTTCATGCCAGTGAAGAGTAGTATGTGACACTGCAACCAAAATCAGCAATCTCAAACTGGGCATTTAAAGTTTTCGGGGGGGGTTGGTGTTGTTGAGGATAGTGCTTGGTTCTTGGTGCAAAAATAGCAAGGACTGATCATCAGGGAACTTCAAACATGATAGAGAAACCAAGATGAATTTTTTTGCCATCTCTCATAACACAAAAACTGAGAATCACTTGAAATAATTAATGTCAGGATAGACAAAATGATATACTGCTACTTCGCTAGATCAGATCAGCAGACCATTAAGTCCAGCACCCTTTATTTTACACAATGCATCATTAACTTATCAACTTTGCTGATCTGATGATAGCCACTGACTTAGTCTGCTTTAGAAGGTGATTTGCCTTGATAAATGCTAAATGGAACTACCATTTTTCGGACCATGAGACGCACCTGACCTTAAGACGCACCTAGTTTTTAAAGGAGGAAAACAGGGGAAAAAAATATTCTGAACCTTCGGTCCATAAGACGCACTCACTTTTCCTCCCACTTTTTTTGGAAGAAAAAGTGCGTCTTATGGTCCAAAAAATACGGTATCACGTAGAGAAGCAACATGACTCTTAATACTAGAGGCTGAGAACAAAGATATGGGGATGGCTTTTGCCTTCATGCCTGACTCCTGAGTTCTGTGGAGGCATCTGGCTGACTATTCTTGGAAACAGGATGCTGGATTAGATTGATTTTTGGTTCAACCACTAACAGGGCTCTTCTGTTTAAAAGTATGAGAAAGATGCTGCTTCCTTCTTCTCATATTCTACACATACACATAAATTGCTACTGCTTATTCTTGCTGTCAGAACGGTGGTCACACTGTTGGTCTTATAAACTGATGGGCAGCTGGATCCCTCCAGCAAATTGCATTTTTGTCTTAAACATGTTAGAAGTCTTGACAGTTACTCTTGTCTTCCCTAGTTGCCTCACATGTGCCAGGTATTGAAGTCCTCTTGAAAATGTCAGCTGGGCTTATTCGTATAAAACACGTAGCAGCTTTCAAAAAACAAAACAATACCGTGTGCAGCTTCACTGTTTCTGCTGTTTTTAAGTCTTCATTATCTCATGTCATCTCCTGGTGTTGATGACAGAATTTCAGGATCCTGAAAGGCAAGGGTCTTTATTCCTGTAATGCTAGCCCTGAATATCTGTTATTTGTTGTTGTTGTTGTTGTTGTTCAGTCGCACAGTCGAGTCTGACTCTTCGCGACCCCATGGACCAGATCCCGCCAGGCCTTCCTCTTCCGCTGCCCTCTGAAGTTTGCTCAATTTCATGTTCGTTGCATCTATGTCACTGTCTAACCATCTCAACCTTTGCCATCCCCGTCTTCTTTGACCATATCTGTTATATGTATGTGCATGTATGAGAGACTGGGATTGTGTCATTGGTTGCATCCTAGCTACATGCATTCAGAATAACTTCTGAACAGAGCCTTTGCTCATACAAATGGAATCAAGGACCTTGCTTCTTACAGGCTTCCTGTTTGTAGTGACAGAGCATACTCTGTACAGTATGCACATGCACAGTATATGTTTGCAAATGATGCTACTGAACATATGTAGATAAGAACAGGGCTAGTGGGTGAACACTGTCCATTCCATACGTACATAAGAAGAGTACAACTTGAAACTATCATGGTGGGGAAAGACCCAGCTAAAAACCAGATATCAACAAGATCAGAAAATAGGTTTCTACGAAGAAAAAACTGTGCTAGACAAAATCTGGCTCTCATCAAGTGATAAAATGATCCAGAAACTATATAAAATCCTACTAGAAGACTATATGGTTGACGAACAAGTGAAACATAATATGACGATGTGGATGAGAGATATAGGCCATGAGATACCCCGCGAAAACTGGTTGAAGATTTGGAAAACCACAAAGTTCATGAGAGCAGCGAACTATAGAGAAAATTTATTTAAAATCTTCCATAGATGGTACTGGCCACCAGAAAGGATAGCGAAATGCTATCCAAATTATTCAAAGACGTGCTGGAAATGCAAACTGAACGTGGGAACATTCTACCATATGTGGTGGCATTGTTCAAAAACTCAGAAGTACTGGAAATCTCTACAGAAAATAATAGAGGAAATCTTGAAGGTCAAACTCGACCTGATGCCTGAATTATTTTTATTAAATATAATGCCGGAAGCACTTTCGTTTAATGAAAAGTATGTCTTAGCATATGTAATCACAACAGCAAGAATATTATGGGCTAAATACTGGAAACTAGATACCACACCCAGTATTGACGAAGTAGTAGACAAAATGTTAGAAGTAGCTGAAATCGATAAACTAAACATGTTATTACAAGGGAAAAATGAAGAAGAGTTTGTTGAAAGGTGGGCAGGATTGTATAATTGGCTAGAAAAAGATAATAGACTGAAAATATATGTAAAAATGTTAAAATGCAATATTTGTAAGAAAATGTACAAAAATAAACCTTTAAAAAAAAAAAGGAACCTCTGAATGTGGAAGTTCCCCTCAGTCATCATGACTACTAGCCAGCGAAGACCTATACTTCAGGAATCTAATCATCTTTTAAAGCTGTTCATTTCTGTGGCCATCACTACATCCTCTGGCAGCAAATTCCACATTTAAATCACTCTCTGTGTAAAGAAGTATTTCCTTTTGTCTCTCCTGAACCAAGGATGCCCTTGAGTTCTAGTATTTTGGGAGAGGGAGAAAACATTCTCTTTGTCAACTCTTTCCACCCCATAATTTTATAA
Source organism: Gekko japonicus (assembly GCF_001447785.1). Lineage (NCBI taxonomy): Eukaryota > Metazoa > Chordata > Lepidosauria > Squamata > Gekkonidae > Gekko > Gekko japonicus. The sequence goes on along the minus strand of NW_015177021.1, from coordinate 991,111 downwards.
ACCTCTATCATGCCTTAGTTGTCTTTTTTCTAAATTGGAAAGTCCCAGACTCTTCAGTCTTTCCTCATAGGGAAGGTGCTCCAACCCCCTGATCATCTGGGTCACCCTCTTCTGTACCTTTTCCAGCTCTGCAATGTCCTTTTTGCAGTTTGGTGACCAGAACTGTACACAGTATTCCAAATGAGGCCGCACCATTAATCTGTTGTTATTGTTCAGTCACACAGTCGTCCGACTCTTCGCAACCCCATGGACCACCTCACGCCAGGCCCTCTTGTCTTCCGCCGTCCTCTGGAGTTTGCTCAACTTCACGTTCGTTGCATCGGTAACACTGTCTCACCATCTCATCCTTTGCAGTCCCCTTCTACTGTTACCTTCAATCTTTCCCAGCATCAGGGTCTTCTCCAGTGAGTGCTCCCATCTCATCTGGTGGCCAAAGTATTTGAGCTTCAGCTTCAGGATCTGGCCTTCCAGGGAACAGTCAGGTTTGATTTCCTTTAGGATTGACTGATTTGATCTCCTTGCAGTCCAAGGGACTCTCAAGAGTCTTCTCCAGCACGATAAGGCATTTAAAATATCAGCCATTTTATATTCAGTCCCTTTCCTAACAATCCCCAACACAGGATTTGCCTTTTTCACTGCTGCAGCACACTGGATTGAACTTTCATTGAGCTATCCACTATGACCTCAAGATCTTTTTCCCTCTCAGTCTCAGCCAGTTTAGACCACATTAGCCTATACTTGGAGTTGGGATTTTTCCTCCCAGTGTGCATCACCTTACTCTTACCAACACTGAACTTCATTTATTTATTTTATTTATTTATTTAACCTTCGATTTATATAACGCCCTAACCCCCCCAATGGGGGTCTCTGGGCGGTTTACAACTTTGTAGTGCTAATCACTTTTATGGATCCCTAACTATGGCCACATTCTCAGGGGTTGGGTCAGCCCTCCGTCCGATAGGCTCCGCCGCGCCGGGAGATGACGTCATCCGCACCTTCTGCTGCTCGCGCCGGCCGCTTTCTGTTGGAACTCCGCAGGCCACCAGGGATCGCTCCACTGGCTCTCGATGTTCCGCTGCGCCGCCTCATCTCTGCCGCCAGGATCCACCGTCACTGCCGCCGTCGCCGCCATTGTTGTTGTTCCTTCGCTGCTGCCGCCGCCGCACATCACACTCCTCGGGTAGGTTCCCATTCATCTACTCGCCCTTTAACGGGCTTTTGAACCGCTGGGTGGGCGGGAGCTGGGATGCAGGCCGGGAGCTCACTCCGGCCACGGTGGGGCTCGAACAGATGTTCGGCCAGATGTTAAGGCAGGCTGCATTAACAGCCTGCGCCACCGCTGCCACATTGTCGCCCACTCACCCAGTTTGTGGAGATCCTCTTGAAGCTCTTCACAGTCAGCCTTGGTTTTCAGCATCCTGAATAATTTTGTGTCATCTGCACACTACATCAGCTCTTCCATTTATTGCTCAGAGATGCATTGATATTTCTGTACCTTTGGAAAACTGAAATAAAAACAAAGTTTTAAAAAAGAGATGCAGTGCAGTATCAACAACACTTGAAAGACTCTTCGGTATAAATGATTTTAGGGATTTTAGAGAAAGTGGACTTGTATGGATCACTTTGTTTGCGGTTCTATTCCTTACCCTTCTGTTGAATATTAGATATGTGTTGTTTCTGTTGAACAGAAAGTGGCCAAAGGGCAAGCCTGCTCTGTGGCTTGCAGTTGTCCCCTTGCAAGAACCATCCTTGCAACAAAGCTAAGCCACATGTGGTTGCAGGATCCAGCCTTATTCTTTCAGCCAAGATGTTTCATCATGCCTTCAAACCAACAAATTGCTGGGAGGCCTCAGGGAACTCGCCGAAGCAATGCTCCCTCTAAGCTGTGGAGCAAAAATTCTACTTTGTGAGCTACTGACATTAAAGTTGTGAGTGAGCAATTTGGCTATGGCATAAATTAGTTTGCTCTGGAGCCATCCTTCCTGAGCTAAGACAAAAATGTGTGAGCTGGAAGCTAAAAAACTGAGTTAGCTCACACTAACTCAGCTTAGAGGGAACACTGCTCCCAAGTGGTCCTTTATAAGCATGGGCAATTGGATGTTCAGGCTGCTCTCTGGCATGGTTGATAGTAGAACAAAGTTTGAGTCCACAGCGGCACCTTTAAGACCTACAACGTTTTATTCAAGGTATAAGCTTTCGTGTGCACGCATGCTTCTTCAGATACAATGAAATGGAAATTACCAGTCCATACATATAGGATACATATAGGTAGAGGGTGAGCAGTAAATTAGCAACACAGTATAATGAAGATGTTTAACAGATTCAAGGACCTAATAGGAATAACGAGTGGTTTATATGGTTACCATTTGTTTGGGTTTAATTCCGTGGAAAATATAGTGAAGGAAATAATTACATTATATTCTACAATTCATTACATTACATTACAATGTACTATTCTGATCTTCTGAAGGATTGGTGAGAATACAGATGTAAGGACTGAATGAGGTTAGCATATGTAGTGAGATAAGAAACCAATATCCCTGTTCAGTCATGGGAATTCCAGCAGCGTTTGACAGTGTCTATTACAATCTTATGGCCCGCCACCTTGCCAACGTAGGGATAAAAGGGGCTGCCGTACAGTGGTTTGCCTCTTTTCTCCATGGTCAAGGACAGAGGGTGGTGATTGGGGAGAGGGTGTCACTGTGTTACCCTCTGGTATGCGGTGTCTCTCAGGGGGTGATCCTTCCCCCTGTGTTACGTAACATCTATATGTGCTCCCTTGCCCAGCTGGTCTGGAGGTTTGGGCTGGGTTGTCACCAGTATGCTGATGACACCCACCTGTATCTGTTGATAGATGGCTGATCAGACTCCACCCCAGAAGTTTTGGCCAGAGCTTTGGAGGCTGTGTCTGGTTGGTTGAAGCAGAGTCGGCTGAAATTGAATCCATCAGAAAGAAGGAGGTCCTGTGTCTGTGCTGTGGGGGGTGAGAATTGGGGGTCCAGCTCTTAGCCCTTGGTGGAGCATTAACACCAACGTCAATGGTGAGGACCTTGGATGTGATCTTGGATGTCTCACTTTCAGTGGAGGCCCAGGTCACAAACATTGCCAGATTGGCTTTTTACCATCTTTGGCTGGTCAGGCAACTGGTTCCCTACCTCTCCCCTTGCAACCTAGCTACAGTGATCCATGCAATGGTCACCTCCTGGCTGGACTACTATAACTCGCTCTATGCAGGGCTGCCCTTGAGGTTGATCTGGAAACTTCAGCTGGTTCAAAAGACGGCTATGCATGTCCTTACTGGGACACCCATAAGAGCACACATACAACCAGTGCTCTGTCAGCTGTATTGGCTTCCAGTTGAGGACCAAATCAAGTTCAAGGTTTTGGCATTAATTTTAAAGCCGTATGCGGTCTGGGACCAACAGATCTACAGGACTGTCTCTCCCAATAAGTCCCTAGAAGAGCTTTGTGCTCAACAGGCCAACAGCTGGTGGTGATCCTCGGCCCAAAAGACATCTGTCTAGCCTCCACCGGCCTGGTGAAACACTCTCCTATATGAGATCAGGGGCCTGCGTGGATTTGCTTCAGTTCCACAGGGCCTGTAAAATTGACATGTTCCACCAGGCCTTTGCTTGAGGCGGTGGATGTCTAAATTACATCAGCCTCCCCTGCCCTCCCCTGCTCTACCCTGCTGCACTGTCCACACTGTTCCACCTGGTGTATTGACGACCTTTGCCCACTGCTCAGAAATTGGTCCATCGTGGGCGCATCTACATGCAGAAACTTTTGTGAGCACTCCCCACTGTGCCAGATTACCATCTGGTGTACTGTAATTGTTGTTATAATTTCAATACTGACTGAAGTTTTAATTGATTGTTTTATCCTTTGTTGTAACCCGCCCTGAGCCCTGCAGTGCCAGGGAGGGCGAGATAAAAGCCCAGCAGACAAACAAACATTTCATTATGTTGTATGCTAATTTACTGCTCACCCTCTACGTATGTGTATGGACTGGTATGCATGCACACGAAAGCTCATACCTTGAATAAAACTTTGTAGGTCTTAAAGGTGCCACTGGACTAAAGCTTTGTTCTGCAGCTTCAGACCAACACGACTACCCACCTGAATCTATGGTTGGTACTAGGGAGTGGTTGCAAAACCAGTGAAGTTTAACTATGTGCATGTACATAAATCTTATGTGATGGGAGACAACTCCTGGGGAATAAACAAGCCTTTCCCAACACCCTCCAAGAAAGTTTACAAATGTTGATCCAATTCCAAATCATTGAGGGGTGTTCTCTCATCACTGTTTGTATCTAACCCAGCAAGTATGGGAGGTAGCTGTGGTTACTCAATGTAAAGAACAAGTAACATTCTTACAATAATTTCCAGCAGTCTAGAGCTGAGTTTTGGCACTGAAAACGGTTTTTGATGCTGAACCTAGGCTTGGGGGGGGGGGACTTGTTTCACATTCATAATCCTGTGATGCCGGTGGAGGGAATGAAATTCCACAGTTCAGTGCCAGATGCTTTTGTAACACCGACATATATCTCTGGAGTAGCATGTAATCTCAAGTAGCATGCAATGCAGCTAGTGGAGCAATTTCATGAAAATAGCCAGGTCAACCAAATAATACTTGGCCTGTATAACCACACTGACAAATGACACTTTCCAACAATGGTTTGTGTAAGCATAGCAGGCTACTTTTTATGTATTCAAAATGTTCTGCCAGATACAGTACATGCCAGTGAGATGTTCCTTTGGCCTGCTGGTACCTATGGGAACTATGTTCGGAAGATTTTACAGTATTTGTACTAGCACTATGGCTTAGGGACCATGCAGTGCTAGAGCAGTGCTGGTGCCCCTAGTTTAATAGTTGGCCTTGCATATATACATTGGCCTGCACAGCTCTGCATTAATTTGGTTTAACTTCTTTTTTGAAGAATGGTGTGCTCTGCTGGAGTTTCCAGGCACATGTATGGATTATTTGCAGAGGCTCAGAATTCCTGGTTTGTGATCTCTGATGTGTAGTAATGGAAAGGATGCTTGCTACTCAAGCAAGTTTTTAAGGTTCAGTGATCAGCAATAAACGGTTTCACAATGGCATATATATTAACTGTATAGTAAAGGTAAAGGTTCCCTTGCTCGAAAGCCAGTTGAATCCAACTCTAGGATTGCGGTGCTCATCTCCGTTTCAAAGCCGAAGAGCCAGCGCTGTCCAAAGACGTTTCCGTGGTCATGTGGCCGGCATGACTGAACACCAAGGTGCACGGAACGCTGTTACCTTCCCACCGAAATGGTACCTAGTTATCTGCTTGCAATTTCTTGCTTTCGAACTGCTAGGTTGGCAGGAGCTGGAACTAGAGATGGGAGCTCCCCCCATCATGCGGCACCCGGGTCTCGAACTGCTGAACTACTGACCTTCCACAGCCTGCAGTTCAGCGTCTTAACCACTTGAGCCACTTGTATACATCTATATAAATTAATGCTGATCATTTGCTTTCCTTTCGGAAAAGCTTCAAATCGTCTGAAACAGCCTTGTCCCAATCTAGAATTCCTACCATCCTATCTCATTCCATGCTGTTCATACCATTTTTCTATTGCAACATTTGGATCTAGTTGGAACACAAGATTTCCAAGCCTACAATCCAAGCATTTTGCTGAGGACTGGGGTCAGGGTGAACCAGCTGAATGTGGTTTCACAAGGGTACAGACTAATTATCTGATTGCAGCAACAGAAGGCCTACTTTGGCGTTAGTGCTGACAATAAAGATGTACTCCAGTGGGACGTCTGGTTGCATCTGGCCAGAGCACCATTTTCTATCAACAAAAGAAGCTCTGTGTGTTTGACAGCAAGTATACGTGCCTTGCAGATGGAACAGCCTGAGTGGTGATACCCAAATATGTCATGAAGTCATTACAGCTGACAGAGTATCACAGACACTATAATGTGAAGCAAGTATTAAAGACTCCATTTAGTAATTTGCCTTCTAAAAGAAGGAGCAAATAGTTACAAGCAGGCTTTATGCCATTCCAGCTTCTTTGCTTAAATGATTCTAAAATATTGGAGCAAAGGCGTCTTGATCATTTTGTAATGTGGCCCTGTTGTCTATACTGGTGTTTCCTTTCTTTGGAAAACTTGTTAACTTTTGTTCGGGGGAGGGGGGGAGAGACAAATCAGCTAAATATCCAAGGGAATTTGGCTGACTCATAGGAGAAGATGTCAGCCAGTATTTCAGTAGCTGCTGATTACAACTGAACTGTCATTTAAAACATCATACTTCTGTTTGTATGCAGTGTGCTTACTTACCACAGCTAATGGTGCCATCTAAACCCTAGTTGTCATATCAAGTGTCAGGAGTTTAAAGCCAACACTTCATTTTTGTTGTGTTAAAGAAAGGTCTGATGAAACCAGCAGTACCCTTATTTGGTGCTACAAAGGAAGAAAAGCATGAAAGGCATGCCTGAATGAAATACCAGAAAAGGGTGTCATGAAAATTCTCCGTTTCATGTTGCATTTCTTCAAGTTATACAGCCGGACATTACTGGTCTATGTAGTATGAGTGTCCCTAGCTCATGCCTAAGAACAAAGATGACCATATGAAGTGTTCAGAATAGATGAGCCTTAGTTCCTTGTTTCCCAAATGAAGCCACTTGCTAAATTTCAGTTGAGAGCCACTGTTCTAGCCCCACTTTAACCTGAGGTCCCATGTGAAAGAAAGCCACAACCAGGCAAAGGACTTTACCAAAAGCCCATCTGTAGTTCTCACCTCCATCATCCAGAAGCCATCATCATCTAGGTTTATGATTCCCAACATGCACTGTCTGCAGTTTGAGTCCATTCAAGTTGGTCTGTTGTGACCTCAGCCCACTATTTGATAAAGGGATTGTAGCTCCTTAAGCCATCCAAAATCCCCAAGAACTTAATCAGAGGAAAATAAATTCTACAGTTCATAAGCATGACTTTAGTATATGCGCTTGAATATACAAATATGTGACATTCAGTTTTACCTTCCCCTTACTCAACATTTCCAGGCTAGAACCTGGAAGAGACATCATCATGCCGTCGACTCGCTAGGCTTTGGGAAAACTCTATGGTAAATTTGGGCTCAAAACCATAGTTTTGCCCAAAACCTTCATCCACCTAAAATAATGATCAATTTCCAGTTATTACACAGAGGCAGTGACTTGCTCAGTTGTGCACTCGATGAATGCCAATAGCAGCAAGAATTGTGCAGAATTAAAATTTCCATCCATTGTGGTTTGAGCTTATATTCTTTTGTTTTGCATTATAATCCTTATAAATTTAGCACACACTTAATTCAGATGTTATGTGAATTCCACACTGATGGTGTTATCTGAATTATGTGTAAAGTTAATCCTGCCAGTGGGCTTCCATCGTAACCCACCTTGTTTGCCTCTTTAAGCCTGCAGCTGCAGTCCTAGTTCCAATATGCACTCCCATCTGTGTCTGCAAATAACCAGATGAAAAATCAAGGGTGCATCAGCTTGTCAACCTGATTATAAAACATGAACAAGGTTCAAATTAAAAGCAAGTGTTTAAGTAGATTACGGACACCCGGTCCAATACCAGGATCTCTGTCATAAAATCTGTGGTGTAGACAAGGCCTTTGAAAGACAAGAAGATTTATCTATACTTGGCTAGATTTGCTGGCTTGTTCTTATTATGCTATTTCCTGGCCAAGTTTCTCAACACTGAAAAGAAATGATTGTGAAAAAGTCTTACCCTAGGGCATTTATGGGAAAGCAAGGCTCAACCAGAACTTGTCATTGCTAGTCCACTTTGTATTCCTGGAAGAATTTGTTAAATAGAGCCAAAGTTCACGTATTGTGGGATATACAGCAGCAATACATATGGCCAGGCCATCATTTTACCATTCCTTTTAATGGCGCACAAAACATTAATTGCCTTTGTTTGGTGGGCCTTCTTTCTTAATTTAGAGTAATTATATTTTAGGTGTATATCTTAACATCAGGGGAGTATATTCTAGTTCTTGGCCCAGCCATTTTAACTTCCTATTAGCCCAAGCGAAAGAATCAAACTCATTGCAAAGTGTGGAAGTTGGCCTAAACTACAGCATGGTATCTTTATATCAAAGCATAATGCTAGAGAACCATATTTTGGTTATCAGTGACAGATTGGCTGTTTGTTCTTGTTTATTTCTGTATGAAACAGATAAGGCAAGTTATAGTTCAGAAGTGTTAAGGGAGTGAGCCATTTGATGACAGTGCATTAAAAAATCTGAATGTCCCAAATAATTGCTGGACAGGAAGTTAGTGTGATTACTAGTGGTCATGCAGAGACCATAAAATGTATGGAAAAGAAAGTAATTTAATTTACACATTTTTCACCCAATGCAGTATCTGAAAACAAAGATATAACAGTTATGTAATTTTAACTTAGTTGTTGTGGTCATAGAACTTCTAGGAAGGAGAAGAGTATGGATCTCAATGGAAACAGGCCTCTTGAAACAAATTTTGAATGAGACTCCGAAGAGTGGAGAGTGCTGGGGATTGGGGACCTGCATGGACAAAAGCCATGTGGGATGGGGGCTGTAGTAACAGTGCGAATTAGGCAACATTGAGTGGGGGAAAATTACTGGATAGATCGAATCCATTATTTTATTCAAGTTAATTTTTCCCCTTTAAATTTCCAGAAGATTTTTAACCTGTATAGGATATGCCAAATTAATTTTTAAATCTCCTTAAGTTGAAAATTGGTAGCAGTAGAGATGGGTGAAGCCCACCTCCTGACCCTCCCTTAAGAAATGCCATCAACTTTATGCAAGTTTTCTGAACCATATGAAATTCCCACAGACATGGTAAGTTCCATCAAACTTGACTCAAATTATGATTTAGGTAAAATTCTACTGCAACTGCAGTCCTTGAAGATGATACTGACTTCACCCTGACCTGGGTAGCCCAGGCAAGCCCAATCTTGTCAGATCTCAGAAGATAAGCAGGGCTGACCCTGGCAAGTATTTGGATGGGAGACCTCCAGAGAATACCAGGGCCAAGAGGCCAGAGGCAGACTATCAGGGCACTTCTCTGAATGTCCTCCATGCCCCAGTAGGAGTCGCCAGAAGTCACCATGACTTCCAGGCATGGCACACACACACACACAATGCAAAAATACCAAGATGATACCAGCTTCAATAGAATGCACTGTAAAGAGTGTATAAGTTCATCTAAGCACATGTGGCTTTTTAAAATGAACACATCTGACAAACATTCCTCTCTGTACCTGTTAAAATGTAAGTTAAATTCTGGCCTTCTGTGTTTTATTTTAAACTCACAGAAGCAACGAAATTTAAACTTCAGATTTACGGCTGTCAACCATAGATATTAAAAACCAATCAATTTATTTTTAAAACATATGGTTTCATTTTATTTGCCTTCTGGTTTCTGAGACTTTTTTTTCCCTACAGCCATGCGGTCCAGAAAATTTAATCACGAGTCCTGGCAAATCCAAAGGTTACTACCAATTTTAATAACTTACCCCATTTTGGTCTGATAACATAGCGGCAACTCTCTTATGCAACTCATACCCTTTCTCACCAATTTCTCCAAGTACCTTGCTTTTCATTTCTAAATGAAAATAGTCTTCCCACTTAGCCATTACTTTTTGCTATTTCATAGTTGCTGTGCTCATGTTCTCAACCCACGGTTTGATGGAACATACTCAGAATGTGCCTATTACAGTCTGTCTCTCAGCTGTCACTCTCTGCATGACATAGTGTTTGAAAATTTGCACTGAGATTCTGATACCAAAATAGAAAATCCACATGCTTTGTATCCCTTATGCATGTATAAATCATAGCCTTTTCCTTCCAAATAAAGGGAACTGCTAACTATAGAAAGATCAGGCTCCCAAGCAAGGGAATGTCAATACAGTTCAGTTCAGCTTATTGCATATGGCCAATGGCTGTTGCAAATATAATACTTTACAATAAAAGTTATAAAATACAGAATAGAATCAGCATTAAAACACAGGAGATAATAACAGAAAATAAACTAAAACATACAGAAAAAATATATAACGTTACTGAATGTCAATATAAGGTAGCCAGGAAGCATCCCAGAATTTGCTTCTGTTTCTTTAACAGATCCACAGTCGTTAAAAAAGATACAGCCATGAGTTATCTTGTCTTTATCCAGTATCATCAACTGTCCTCCGCTCCCACATGCTGGAACATCACACTAGAAACAGGGGAAGGAAGTCAACAGAACTGGGAGAAGAGGAGGACAGGAGAAGGCACAGCTGATAGAGAAACGGATGCAATCTCTAGTTTAAGAACTTGCAGCCCTAGACCTTGGCAACGGTAGCTTGCAGTTTTACCAGTCTGTACTACATTTTTAAAATACTAGGTTTCAAAATGAGCATGTGTATCAAGGTTTGAAGATAACATTTTAGGGAGTGATTACCACTAGAAAACATAAAAGTGACTCTCTCATTTGGCTCAGTCCCTGTCTCACCTAGGTTACCCTGTTTGGAAATAAGATGACAATTTATTTTTTGGAATATTTGAAGGATTAGCATTTAAGCTTCTCCAAGTTAGATTGCATTTTGGTGAAAATCCTTTGAGTCTGGAGGCAGAAACCAAAGCAGTTTTTCACAAAGTTTCTAATAAAGACCCCTTTGACTCTTATTTCTCCTCCTCCCAAAATCTTGTTGGTTTCTAAGGAGCTGCTGGACTCAAATCTAGAAGTTTTCTCATATGCTGCTCAGGCTAGAACACGTCTGATTCTTATTGACTTTTTGGGAACCTTTGAGTCCTCCTGAGCTGAATTTCTGAAATACATCACTAGTTTAGGCCCCTGCTTGGGATGCAAATTGTACATGTCTGTGTACTTCACTCCAAGCCAGGTGAGTCATATGGACTTACATATGACTACATTCATGTGTCTCCAGGTACTTCTGACTTAACCTGTTTTGTAGATCAGGCTATAGGTCTTGGTTTTGATCTGAGTACTCAAAGTCATGTACATTTTGGAAGAAACTACTCTGCCCCAACAGCTCCCCAATGCCTGTGGAGAACTAGAAATGAAATCCAGATTTCCTGACTCTCTGCTCTTTGTTTTCAATATGGCCTCCCTACTGTGTCACACCATGAATGTTCTCTCAGTATGGTTTGCAATATACAGAACGGGTGATGGTCATATGTAAGTAACACCACATGTTATTCTGACAGGCGTAGCAGGTAGGCATTTTACCAGGACCGCAGCAGAATTCTAAAGCTACTTATAGTGCTCCAGGTCATATGTATCTGTTTGCCTAATCATATAGGCAGGCAATCCTACACACCATTTCAAGAGCATCATGTCCCACTGACTTTTAACTCTGAAATAATGTATCTACTCTGTTGGTCCTAGGCTTCATTCTCCTGCTTATATTTGATACTCCATTTTAAAAAGTTTTTCTCTTTCTTTTTCAGCTACTTTATAAGTAGTTTGCTCCTAAGTACACATGAAACTGTCCTGGGCAGATTCATTTGCTCCCCCCTCTCATTGCTAAGATGCTTTATGACCCTCTGGGGACAATGTGGGGGGGGGAATTGGCGGGAACTAACCACAGAGATGGATCCAGCAGTCCGGAGGTGCTCAATTTGAACTGCATATCCTTCTCTTTTGTCAGATTGTTGGCTGTGATCACCAGCTGGGAAGCACTGTGAAGGAAGATAACTGTGGGGTCTGCAATGGAGATGGGTCCACCTGCCGGCTTGTTCGAGGCCAATATAAATCTCAGCTCTCGGCAACTAAACGTAAGATGTTGACTTGACTTTTACCTCAATGGGAATATGAAAGTCCTCTGAAGTGAAAAGAACAAGGATGTGTAAGGGGACAGAGGGGATCTTAGAATTTTAATTATAGTTCCACACACTTTGAAAGTATTGTCTTTAACTTTACTGCCCCCATTCTGGGACATCAGGAAAATTAATTTCGATATAATCCCCTTTTCTGTTAAAAAAAATAGGATTTGCTTTGCTTCCTTTTATATCAGGAGTTTCGAAGACAGTCTTGCCAGAAGTTGTCTTTTGTGAGGCAGTTTTTCTTTAAGTGTTGTGTAACAAACAATGGCAATACAGTATGTATAGTGTTCTATTCTGCTATGGTCAGGCCTCACCTGGAGTACTGTGTCCAGTTTCGGGCACCACATTCTAAAAAAGATGTTGACAAGCTCGAGTGTATCCAGAAGAGGGCAACCAGGATGGTGAGAGGGTTGGAATCCAAGTCTTATGAGGAAAGTCTTCAAATATTTGAAGGGCTGTCATGTAGAAGATGGAGCAGATTTATTCTCTCTTGCTCCAGATTGCAAGACTAGATCTAATGGGTGGAAATTACAAGAGAGTCGTTACCGGCTAAATATCAGGAGAAACTTCCTAACTGTAAGATTGATTGAGTAGTGGAACAGACAGCCTCAGGAGGTGGTGGATGCTCCTTCGCTGGATGTTTTCAAGCGGAGGCTGGACAACCATCTTTCGGCTATGTTGTAGGTCTATCTTTCAGCTATACTCCTGCTGAGTGCATGGGGTTGGACTAGATGGCCTACAAGGTCCCTTCCAACTCTAACATTCTATGATTTTAGTATACTAAATCTTAAAAACACTGTAATGGATGAATACACACAAGGATTCTATTTGAAATTACAAAAAAACCCTCTTATTAAAGATACAGTGCAAATACAAGTTGAATTTAAACATAATTGCAAAAAACCTCTTATTAATTATTCTTTAAAGATGCAATACAAGTACAAGTTGAATTTAAACATATAAAGCTAAACCAGAATACATAAGGTTAACCACGTAGCGTTAACCACGGCAATGGATGTCCCAGGTAAATCTCTCTTTCGACCCTTCAGCAGGCCGTAATTATATGGTAAAGCTGCAACAAAAATTACAGAAATTAAACATTTTATACATTCCTATTGAATACAATTATCAGAATAACTCTCATCTAGGACCATGGAGACAAACTAAATGAAGCCAGACGTGCATGAGTACCTTCCTCCACTCCCACCAGCATTTAAGACCATAACTGTTTTAATACCTGAACATATTACTAAGCTGGACTCCCTGAATTATTACCCATTTAATTTCATAGGAAGCTTTGGAGATTCCCACAAAAACATTAATACATACCTATGGAGCTCTACTATTTCCCTTGGCACTGAAGCCTATTCATTATTCTAACCAGCTCCCCAACACCAAAAGCCTTGGGTTTTGGGAGTCAACATTCTCCTGATAAAGCCACTCCAGCTCTTACAATTGCTAACAGGTGTTCAGATCTTAAAGATCTTAAGAATTACAGAATTGCAAAAATACAGAATACCCTACAAACATGTTCAATACCATAGTTAATAAGAGGGGGTTTTGCAATTACGTTTAAAATCAATTTGTACTTGCACTGTATCTTTAAAGAATGGTTAATAAGAGGGTTTTTGTAATTTCAAATAGAATCCTTGTGTGTATTCTTTAAGTGCTGGCAGAAGCTCAACAGGTTGGCTGCAGTAATAGAAAAAACTGCACCTAGTGAATGCTTAGCTGTCCTTTTTTTCTTTTTCTTTTTTAAAGGGGCAACTACAATGATAAAAGGGTTGGAACACTTTCCCTATGAAGAAAGGTTAAAGTGCTTGGGGCTTTTTAGCTTGGAGAAATAATGACTGAGGGGCGGCATGATCAAGGTTCACAAGATTATGCATAGGATACAGCAGGTAGAAAAACAAGCACTTTTCTCCCTTTCTCACAATACAAGAACTCGTGGGCACTCAATGAAATTGGTGACCAGTCGGGTTAGAACAGATAAAAGGAAGTACTTCTTCACCCAAAGAGTGATTAACACATGGAATTCACTGCCACAGGAGGTGGCGGTGGCTACAAGCATGGATGGCTTCAAGAGGGAATTAGATAAGCATATGGAGCAGAGGTCCATCAGTGGCTATTAGCCACAAGGTATAGATAGGAACTTTCAGTCTGGGGCAAGTGATGGCCTGTATTTTTGGTGCTTGGGGGGGGACAGTGGGAGGGCTTCTAGTGTCCAGGCCTCACTGGTGGACCTCCTGATGGCACCAAGTATTTTTGGCCACTGTGTGACAGAGTGTTGGACTGGATGGGCCATTGGCCTGATCCAACATTGGTTTCTCTTATGTTCTCATTTAGCTGTTCAATGGTATTTTGTGTCCTGAAAGTCAATTAGGTGGAATGTAAATGCAAATATGACATTCTAGAACAATTTATTCATGGAATTCTGTATTTAGGGGCAAAGTCCATGTTATAACACAGCTACATATAATGTTAGCTAAACTGTCTTAACTGTAGAGTGCCTCCAGAGGGGGCATTTTTCACAACAGAAAGGATAGTAGGGGGGAAGGGAAAAGGGCACTTAACCCTTTACTGACCCCCTGCTGTCATCTTGCTGCTTTTAAAAACTACTCAGGTATAGTGGTCTAAATGTTGAATGCGGCCTGGGAAGACCTGGGTTCAAATTCCTGGTCAGCCACAAGATTCACTTAGTGGCCTTGGACTCCTCTTTCTCTTACACACAATCCCCTCTCTCTCAATCCTTCCTTGGAAGACTGTTGTGAGAATAGGAGAACCAAGTATGCTGCTCCTGGAAGGAAGGGGTTGGGATACAAATGTAATTTATTTTTATTATTATTTTACCGCCATCAGTGTCCCAGATGCATGTTTTCTACGATTCTGAAATCCTCCAAGGGAAAAAGGACTTCCAGGGGAAGGGTTATCAAGAGCATTTTGCAGTAGAGAAGAGGTTCCCATTACACGTGAATGCAAAGTAATGTGTAGTATGGTCCAAGTTCTCTTTTTATCCCCTCTAGCCAAAAGTAAACATGCATTTGAAGTATCTGTAGTTGCTTTATTCTTTTGGTCAGCTGGACAGGAGTTTAACCAAAACCAGGTATATATAATACCTCCCTCTGTGTATATAGTCTCATTTTAGACATAAAAGTTGGTACATGGCCTAAACATCTAGAATAGCATGTAATTTCTTATGAGGGGGTGTGTGCCCATTTCTGCTGAATATCTTATTCCATCCATTTATGTTTGGTTTGTGGGCAATGTTGTTTACAAAATCGTCCTTATTGCCTCAGAGAATAGAATGGTGGTTAGAAAGTTCAACATACACCCACAGTTGGCACTGCATTTTTGTATACTAGCTGAAATGGGACAGGCCTGCTAGTGTGTGGAGGAATAATGTGAAGAATAGTCCTCTATTTCTGAGGCAACAGTACATATAGTAAGGCTGTAAGAACACAAACACACTGTGTGATGCAGTAGATAAACTGTTGGACAAGACTGGAAACCTAGATTCGTACATCCTCTTGAGGCAGTCCCTCTTGCTCTCTTGCGCTCCCTTATTCTTTTATCCTGGCCTACCTCACCAAATGTTAGTGAGGATAAAATGTGGGAGGGACAATGTACACCACCCTGGGAGAGAGAGACAGATATCCATGTTACAATAGTGAACAAGTTACTAGCAGCTCCTTTCTTCATAGGATTGCTTATTTAAGAAGGGCTTTTAAAAATAATGTCCTTAATTGGTTTGGCTTGTTCTACCACATGCAACAGAATGATGTGATAAAAGCTTGAGATTGGCCCCGGCCAGATGTGCTGGAAAACGCGGGGGAAGCGCGGCTATTTGCGCCATTGCATTCTGTTGCGCTATTATGCGATCAGACATGGTGACAGCTTCCCCGCAGCAAAGAGGACGACGTGGCAAAGCGTTTGCTAGTACATGCGGTGTGCTAGTTTTTTACTGCGCGGCTTCGGCGGCTTGCCACGGGTTTGCCACGGGAGTGCTACGCCTCCCAGATGTTCCCATGTGATCGCATTCAGATACTCCGCGGGACTCCCGTGCCTTCAGCGGGGCAAATGCTCCATGTGACCTGGGCCATGGTAGACTAAACCATTTCAGGTTGCAGGTACAAAATACCAATTTTCAATAGTCATGTTAATGTATGATATGATCTTACAAACAAACAGATCAGGGAGAAAGGTTCAGTCCCATTTTGTTTTCCACAGTGCTTTTTCCTGCTTTGGGGGGAGATTTTCCTGCTTTGGGGGAGTTTTTTTTCCATAGGAGAGCTTTCAGAAATACAATCCTTTCCTGCACAGTTTGAAATAATATAGACATTCTACCACTCAATATTCTACCACTTCATTTTGCTGTATATGTAGGCCAGACACTACACTATAAACATAGCTGTAATGATAGCAGAAGTATATATATACACATCTTGTTGACCCTTTGCCAGTATCTCACTCATTTTCTTCTTATTCACATACCCTGAAATCCCTTCACCTCTTGCTGCCTGTTTCTCTTCATTCTCCCCATGTTCCCTCAGCTCTTATGCTTTTCACTCCTGTGGTTCATACCTTTCCTGTAGGTTCTTGAACCATAATGTAGAGACAGGAAGAGAGGTCTTAAGCAAGACCAAGAGAGCCATCCTAAACAGGCCCACTCAATTCTATTCATGATGACTTTCTCCCAGGGAAGTATTCCTAGGGGTGCACTGTAAGTCACCAGGACAGTTGGTTATCAAACCATTCAGAAAAGAAAATATGTTGCAGAGAAACAGGCAAAGGACAAAGTTACATGACCTTCCAATTACCAAGAGTATGATGCGAGCTTTGAATCTGTTCTGATGAATACTGTCTGGTTGAATCACCATATGATCGAATTTTTTGGGCCAGTTTGTAATAAACTGAGAGAGAAAATTTACTCATCGGCTGGCAAGGAATCTAGACATATGCTGAAACAATCTTGCAATTGTGTCCATGTGGATTCATGGTTAACCACATGTCTGGCAGCCACATCCTACCATTCTGGAAGGGTCATGTGAATTACCCTTCAGTCACCAAACAGCGGAAAACATTGAATGTGTCAAATTATGGTTGTTGGTGTACATATTATCATAGTGCAATTGTGTGTTATAGACAAAATGATCGTAAGGATCTAGAAAGGTCAACAAATTCATCTGCAATGCAAATATAAAGCACTGTCATTGGGAAAAATGTTTTAAAATTCATATCCCATCTGTCTACTGCAAAGACAGCTTACTAAAATAATAAAGCAAACAACCAACCAAAAAAATCTGCCTTTCCTAGTCCAGGAGCTAAATAGTTTGCTCTTTTTATTGTTTTATGAGAAATCCAGGCCTAGGTTAACTTTTTTGATGATATTTTGTTGTCTAACATGTTGTCATTGTCAAATTGATTGGTGGCCCTATATTATAGTCTTCATTTAAAAGGGAGGGTGTTAAATGATCTGCTCCTTGACACAAGTGTTCCAGTAGAAGATATGTGTTTCAGGCAATCAGTGGCCAGCAGGAGCAAGGAAAGGAGGAGGAGAAGGAGGAGAAGGAGGAGGAGGAGATTAGATTTATACCCCGCCCTTCACTCGGAGTCTCAAAGCAGCTTTCTCCTTTCCCTTCCCCTCCTCACAACAAACACCCTGTGAGGTAGGTGGGGCTGAGAGAGCTCTTTCCAGAACTATCCTTGAGAGAACAGCTCTGATAGAACTGTGGCTTGCCCAAGGTCATCCAGCAGCTGCAAGTGGAAGAGTGGGGAAACCAAACCCTGTTCTCCTAGATTAGAGTCCATGCACTTAACCACTACACCAGATTGGCTCTCAGCATATATATCTTAAAGGGTGGGAAGCTTGTTTAACCAGCTTTCATGGACTGTGCTGTGAATATGCAAGTGCCAAGACATGCTGCATTACCCAAGAGAGAACCCATTTATTCTACAGTCACCCTTGGTGGCACCCCTTCAATGGGAGGGGAGTTCAGGAACCCTCATTTCTAATATACATGTACAAAGTTTTCTGAACTAGGGTCAGACTCATTCCTGCACATGCAGAATAGGCTGCTGTGAAAGGTAGAGCGTATAAATGTATCTCAGCAACGCAGGAACCAATGAGAGCAGCACCCTGTCCCATCCAGCCAATAAGTGCTATGGACTATGTGCCAGTATGGTATAGTGGTTAGAGTGTCATACTAGAATCTGAGAGACTCAGACATTCTGCCATGGACACTTGCTAGGGAACTAGCCAGTTACACACTCACAGGGTTACTGAACAAAGTTTGAGTCCAGTGGCACCTTTAAGACCACAAGTTTTACTCAAAGTATGGGATTTTGTGTGCATCCACACTTCCTCAGATACACTGAAATGGAAGTTATCAGTCCATACATAGAGGCAGGGGGGGAACAGCAAATTAGCATACAACATAATGAAGATGTTTTAACAGATGCAAGAAACAAACAGGAATAACAAGCTAAGTTTATATGGGCACCATTTGTTTGGGTTTATTTACAGGGGGAAACATACTGAAGCAAATAAATACATCAAAATAGGAGACTGATGTATAAATGTATCCTTCTTAATTGTGGAATGCTAAGAGTAATTAACCGAGATCCTGTTGTTATGTTCCATTCGTCTTTTTTCAAGCCTGGAGGTAACTAACAGCATCCTTTTCTTTGAGGTGGAGTGAATGGTTGTGCAGTGTTATGTCTCCTGAGCAAAGAAATACGTTCCATTCTGCCATTCTAAATGACACTACATTCTAATATTCATTGCATTACCTTACAGTCACTATTCCAATCTACTCTTCCAGATAAGAAATACACTAAAATAAAGACGATGTATAGCCCTTCTTGGTGAGAATACATATCTAAGAACTGAATGAGTTTAGCATATGTAGTGAGATAAGAAACCAACATCATAACATATCATAACATAACAATATCATAATCATCAACATCATTATAACATCATATAAACAGCTGGATATAACCCAGACTATGCTGGCAGTTGATTGTTTGTATTGTTGGATGCTGCTCATGCCCACCATCATATATGAATCATTCTAACACTAACACTTTGTATGTTTTTATGTGTATTTTGTTGTGATTTTAGATAAATTTGTTTTTATCCTATATAAGCCACCCTGAGCCTGCCTTGGCGGGGAGGGTGGGGTAGAAATTAAATAAAATAAATAAGTAACACATAACAACATAGTCTCGGTTAATTACTCTTAGCATTCCACAATTAAGGAGGATACATTTACACATCAGTCTCCTATTTTGACGTATTTATTTGCTTCACTGTGTCCCCCCCTTAATTAAATCCAAACAAATGGTGACCATATAAACTTAGCTTGTTATTGTTATTTGGTCTTTGCATCAGTTAAAACATCTTCATTATGTTTAATGCTGTTCACCCTCTGCCTATATGTGTGGACTGTTAGCTTCCATTTCAATGTATCTGAGGATAAAATCCCATGCTGTATTGCCCCTCTGACATGGGAAAACTATTTCAAGAAGCTATTCTCTGATCCTAGTACATCCTTTATTATTCCTCTTGATGTAACAGCATCTTGCTCCAAGGTATCAGTTAAGGAGGTCATTTGCCTTATCAAGGGATTAAAACTAGAAAAAGCCCCAGACTCTGATCCCCAATAAGATATTTAAGACTGATCCACAATGGTGGGCCATAGTTTTGGCCACAATTTTCACTCAAATTAACATCAGTGAACAAATACCCGATTAATGGAAACATTCTATTATTGTCCCAATATTTAAAGAGGGGTCCAGAAGTGATCCATCCTGTTATCAACCAATCAGCCTTCTTTCTTCTTTAGGAAAGCTGTACTCTGCTTATCTACTAAAGACGCTCCGGGATTGGATGGAATCAGAGACCTTTTCAGGACATGAACAGATAGGATTTAGGCGGGGTTCTTCGACATGCAACCATTGCCTAGTTCATTATCACCTGGCTGAGAAATACTCATCCGGGGGGGGTCTATATGTGGCTTTTATTGACCTCAAGGGGGCCGACTCTATAAATCGCCCCAGATTGTGAAACAGACTTAATCAAACTACTATGGACAAAAGACTCCTAGGAGTCATTCAACAATTATATCCGGGTTCGGCTGCCCAGGTATGATATGGGTATGATGGGAATTTAACACATGCATTTAATTTGGAAAAGGGAGCACAACACGGATACTTGTTGGTGCCTTTTTGGTTTAATTTATATTTAAATGATGTAGCAACAATCTTCAATGACTGCGGCCACCCACCAAAATTAGCTGAGACTGGGGGGCCTATTTTGCTCTGTGCAGATGATGCCGTGATCTTGTCCCGAACGAGGGTCAAGCTGCAAAGGTCCTTGAAATCTTTTTCTAATTATTGCTCTCGAGAAAGCCTGGTGATTAACTATTTGAAATCTAATGTCCTACTTCTTACCAAGACCAGAAAATGGAACCCATCTCAATGGTCTGTCAACGGGTCTAATATTGAGCAAGTCAAGACTTTCTCCTATTTGGGGATTTTGTTTTCAGCAGATTTGTCTTGGACCCCTCAGCTTAGAACAGTGCTTAATAAACCTCACCCATGTGCAAGTGTCATAAATAGGTTCTTCCATAATAAGGGGGGAATATATTCCTGGAGCGGTGCAAGCCTTTAATTTGAAAGTGGTCCCCCTCATCCTTTATGGCTCAGCTATTTTGATTAAAGCTCTCTCCAGTAACATCGATCACCCCTTGAATATTCCCTGCTGTGTGTCAAACGTATTGCAGGCAGAATTTGGACAGATATCCTTGGAAGCCAGAGTCTGTATGCATTTAAACTGATATTAAAACAGTTCTGTGCCGAAGATGTTTTGTTAGCCACTCTAAATCAAGATACCCACAAATGGACTTCGATGAAAGCCCTGGATGAGAAACTGATAAGAGCTGGAATGTCAATTAATGATATTTTTGAGACGGGCATATCCAAAGCATTTTCTCTGATCAAAAAGCATGTCCTAGAAGTCAATCAATCAATCAGTTTATTGCGGTCAAAGACCCATCAAACAGCATACAGAATCAAAAACAGTCCTAGAAGTCAATTATAGTCGTCTGATCCTGAGAGCCCGTGGAATTTGCTCACCCCTATCTTTTGGTCTTTCTTTCCCAAGATCTTTATCCCCCTATATGTACTATCTTACCATCCCACTAGAGTTGCCAGCCTCCAGGTGGGGCCTGGGGATCTCCCGCTTTTACAACTGATCCCCAGCTGAAAGAGATCAGCTCCCCTGGATAAAATGGCTGCTCTGAAGGGTGGACTTTATGGCATTGTACTATGCTGAGGCCCCTCCCCTCCCCAAACCACGCCGTCTCCTGGCTCCACCCCCAAAGTCTCCAGGTATTTTCCAACCCAGACTTGGCAACCCTACATCCCACATTACTGTAGAGCTTTTTTGTTTGCAAGACTGAATATTATTCCTACAATGGTTTTACAGGGGAGATTTTTTTAATAGGCCCTATTCTGACAGAATTTGCCCTTCCATGCCTTCCATGCCCTGCTTGAATGCAGGTTCTCTAAGAATATAAGGGATCACTATATTAAGCCTTTAATCAACCAACTGTCCCCCTACAATCTGGAAACGCTGGCTCTTCTGCTCAGTGATAAGGATCTTGCTTACTTTAGCAACTGCAAAATTTGTCTCAGTCCTTTTAGCCCTTGCATCAAAAAGATAAAAAACAAGTATCTTCTGCTGCTCAAGATCCGTGAATCAATGAGCTTCTAAAGGGATAAAAGGAAAGGCAGTGTATCTGAGGAAGTGTGCATGCACACGAAAGCTCATACCCAGAATAAAACTTTGTTGGTCTTAAAAGTGCCACTGGACTCAAGCTTTTTTTTTTTTTACTGCTTCAGACCAACATGGCTACCCACTTGGATCACAGGGTTGTTGTTAGCATAAAACAGAGAAGAGAATAATGTAAACCACTGTGGGACCCCATTGGGGAGAAAGTAAATGAAGCAAGTAAGTAAATAAATAAATACTGGGAAAGATTTTTTAGAGTTATGACCTGACAGTGGGAGGTTTAGCTAGGTTTATTGAGTTTAGAAGCTGTGAGTGAGAGACAAGACTTGGTGTGACAGCACTATGAATTAAAGTACTGTGGGCATATCAGATATTTGCTCAAGTATCCTGCCTGTTTAACTGAGGTGTTAACACTAGGCCAGCAGCATTTGCTGGGTCTAGTACGTAAATTAGTGGCTGCAGAGTACTATATTTTATGTTGCAAGTCTGCCTGAGATACTATTTTTCCTGGTGCATGGGCTGTTTAAAAATAACATCCCACAATTCCTTGTTAAGTGTTAATATTTACCTCAGGGTTGTCTTTTGTTCTTTGTTGTTGCTTGAAATCAGCTTTGTTCTTGTTCACTTTAAAAAGCAAACAATCTTCTTTCTGTCAGGTATTTTAAACTATGAATCCAGGCAGTAGGTGATATGAATGACTTCCTAAGACCTTGGGGTCTTTTTCCAGAAGCTGATTTTGAGTTGCCTTTTTCCTTATGCATAATGTTTCTGTTGGTTTTATTTGTCCCATTTACTCCTGCCCCTCACCAACTTTTCAATGTCTGGTCTTTTATCATGGTCAAACCACTCCCTCTCTGCCCTTAAGATGAGTGGTTTCGGGGGGGGGGGGGGTTGTTGTTGTTGTTTGGGAGTTGTTGTTGTTGTTTGTTTTCAATTGATATAGCATTGTATCGATAGGTTTAAGAAGGTTCTCTGAATCCCCAACTCCTCCTTAAAAAATTAAGTCTTTAGCCCTTCCCCTCACAGAAATGATTCTGGAAGGGGCCACATAGGCATTCAAGTCCAAGCCTCTGCTCAATGCAGGATCAACCTAAAGCATCCCTGATCATTGTTTGTCCAGGTGCCAATTGAGGGGGAGCTCATCACCTTCTAGCTAGCTAATTCCACTGCTGAATTACTCATACTGTAAAAAAGATTTTCCTAATATCCAGCTGGTACCTTTCCACCTGTAATTTAAACCCATTATTGTGCATCCTGTCCTCTGCTGCCGACAGGAACAGCTCCCTGCCCTCCTCTGTGACAGCCTTTCAAACACTTTAAGAGAGCAATCCTGTTCCCCCCTCAATTCTCCTCTTCTCCAGACTGAACATTCCCAAGTCCCTCAGTTTTTCCTCATAGGACTTGGTCATTAGTCCCTTGATCATCCTCACTGCTCTTTTCTGTACCCAATCCATTTTGTCCACATCCTTTTTTGAAATGAGAACTGCACACGGTACTCCAGTTATAGCCTGACCACTGCAGTATACAATGGGGCTATGACATCTTGCAATTTGGATGTTATGCCTCTGTTGATATACTTCAAGACCACATTAGCTGTTTTTGCCACTGCATCACATTGACTGCTCATATTTACATAAGAACATAAGAGAAGCCAATGTTGGATCAGGCCAATGGCCCATGGAGCAGATGGTCACGGAACCAACCAGGGGAGAGGAGATCCTTGATTTGGTCCTAAGTAACACTCAAGACCTGGTGAGAGATGTAAAACTGATTGCACCGCTTGGGAACAGTGATCATAATGTTGAGTTCAACATTTGTATAAATAGGGAATTGGCCAAAAAGACCGACACAACCACTTTTAAATGTAAAAGAGGTAACTTCTCTGATATGAGGGGACATGTGGGGAGGAAACTGAAAGGAAAAGTAGAAAGGATCAAAACCATTGGGCAAACTTGGAAACTATTTAAAACTACGATCCTAGAAGCTCAAAAAAATATATATTCCGCAGGTTAGGAAAGGCACAAACAGGTATAGGAAAAAGCCTGCATGGTTAACAAACAAAGTAATGGAAACTGTAAAAGGTAAAAAGGATTCCTTTAAGCAGTGGAAAGCTAGTCACAGTGAGGCTGATAAAACAGAACACAGGCTATGGCAAATAAAATGCAAGTCTGTGGTCAGGCAGGCAAAAAGGGAATATGAGGAGCATATAGCGAAAAACGTAAAAACCAACAATAAAACTTTCTTCAAATACATTAGAAGCAGGAAACCAGTCAGGGAGTCAGTGGGGCCCTTGGATGACCAAGGGGTAAAAGGAGTACTGAAGGATGATAGGGAAATGGCTGAGAAGCTAAATGCATTTTTTTTTGCCTCTGTCTTCATTGTGAAAGATGAGAAGTGCTTGCCCACTCCAGAACCGCTGATTTCAGGAGGGGTGTTGAAAGACCTGAGTCAGATTGAGGTGACGAGAGAGGAGGTCCTAAAACTGATAGACAACTTAAAAACTGATAAATCACCAGGCCCAGATGGCATACATCCAAGAGTTTTGAAAGAACTCAAATGTGAACTTCTGGATCCCCTTACAAAAATATGTAATCTTTCCTTAAAATCTGCCTCCATTCCTGAGGACTGGAAGGTAGCTAATGTCACTCTCATCTTTAAAAAGGGTTCCAGAGGAGATCCGGGAAATTACAGGCCAGTCAGTCTGACG